>NW_019394338.1:0-169101 GCF_000612105.2 Orussus abietinus | reverse complement strand
AGAGTCAGCGATATTCGATACCTTAGGTACGAGAATAGTACATTCAAGAAGAGTGTGCGTATAAATATTAATTCTGAAATTAATCAACAGGAAGTTATAAGAGAATATTTTTTACATCTTTCTATAAAGCAGGAGATTATTTAATATTACGGATCATATTTATTACAGTAGTGGTATTCGTGGAAAAAGTGCTTTATACAAATTGCTTTTTTGCACCACGAACACCGTATCATTGCTGCTGCACCACAAACATTACATTTCATGAACAGCTTTCAAAGACAAAATTAACTGGGTTCGGGAAGTTTTCTAATCTTTCATCGATATAACCGCTTTTATACCATGCATATTGAAACAGGCTTTTATATCTAGGACAAGACAACTGATTATGCAATTATGCTTTAAATATACTATCCAAAAGAATCGTTTGAATAGAACCATATATGTATATGTATTTTAAAAAAATGTTTTATTTTTGATTTCACATTATCTTGTTACGAATCCTGTCGATGTCCGTCAAGAGATATAATTTCTATAGTGATATAATGAATATAATTATATATTTTTGGGGAAAATGTATTAACTCAATATAGAGTTATTCTTTTACTTAATTAAACATGTACTGCTAAATTACTTAGAGCGTTTTTACCTTATATTCTTTAGTTTTTTTATCGATTTATGAGAAGAACTTATTTGTCGAGCGTTTTGACGGGAGGGTGCCCTTAAACACCAAAACTTGTTTGAAATGTATTTGTATTGTAATCATGTAATGAAGCGTACGTTACGCAAAATAAAAATATAATTATATATTATATGCAAAGAAGAATGTATGTAAAATATTAGTGAAATATTCATTTCATATCAGCAATTGATTCTTTCCACATATATACGAGATTCTAAAGATATTGTATGATCATTAGCAGATATTCTGCAACTGTTGAATTTCATTGTTTGAATATTTCTTTAATACCCATAGGAAATTTATTGCTGTTTGGGTGCTAGAATGTTTAATAATAACATAAGACCTAATGGCGGACATCTGAATTTATAACATTTTTTTGGAGTATTTTTTTTTACTTAGAACAAAAAACTAAAAGCCGCAAACAAGAAGTTCTATTATACGAGAAAGGAAATTGCTTATAAAATGACTAAAATAATTTTCAATCTGATTAGTTAAATGATTTTCACAATATTTCTAGTGTCAGTTTGAAAGGAATGATATTCAAGATAATGCTTTTAATGTTACTCAGAACATTAATTTTATACTGTAAATTATTAACTTTTTGCCGCTTATATGGAGACATTGATTCAATATGCATCATCCTTTAAAATACTATTTATGAAACTACAATTAGGTTTTAGCAGTTTTTCTATTGCATATTGTTATTGATACATTTATGAATAAGGTGATGTTTGCGACAGGTACCTCAGGCGCTTTAAGAAGATCAATCCGAAAGTAGTGAAATCGTGGTGTCGACAAATTTTAAAAGGCCTCAGCTTCTTACACTCCAGATCACCGCCTATCATTCACCGTGATCTGAAGTGTGACAATATTTTTATCACTGGAACGACTGGTAGTGTAAAAATTGGCGATTTGGGCCTGGCTACATTAAAAAATCGCAGTTTTGCAAAGAGCGTAATAGGGACTCCAGAATTTATGGCTCCTGAAATGTACGAGGAACATTACGACGAGTCAGTGGACGTTTACGCCTTTGGCATGTGTATGTTGGAAATGGCTACCAGCGAGTATCCATACTCCGAATGCACCGGACCAGCACAGATTTACAAACGAGTTGTATCGGTAAGTAGTCGGAAATTCATTTCAATTGATGATTCTTGCACGTTGTACTGCATGTAATTTGTAGAATGATTACAGAGAGAATCGTTTAAACTGTTTGTTCCGTCGTATTGTCACCGAAAGCGATTGTTGCCATCTCAGAACGTAAATTTGAGACTTCGTGACATGTACTTAAATTCTAGAACACGCCCATAACGCAATCAATGCTCAATTTTAGTGGCAAACGGGTCACGTGAAAGACCCTGGCGTTAGTTTTGAAAAGAGATGCAGGGTAAAATTTGTGCGTCAAACCGTCAAAACGCCAGCTGAGGTAAAAACGATATAATCCGCCTCATAACATTGTTTTCGCTCGCTGAAATTGGGAAAACTGAACGCTAGCACTAGGAAAAGAAAGTTAAGTTTTCCTAACTTCAACGTCGACACCACAAAAGCAAGTTTGTTGATATTTATTTTCTAACAACATATCGCGTTGTTTTGAGGCAGGAGGAAAACACTGTTACGAGTGTAGTAATATAATTGCTGGCTTAGGTAGGTTTTTGACAGCAAGATGCACGATGCCATGCTGGTTTTTAATTGACTTTAAAAAGGGAGCGGAATTCAATTTCAGCTGGGGGGGCCCCCCCAGCTGATACCCCCCTATTTTTTAGTTATTTTTTCGTCATTTGATAATGCGTAGACCTGCCTGAATGGTTCGTTTTTTTGTTTGAAAAAAATGCTTTCTTGGCGGTCCTAGTGTAAATTTCGACAGGATCTGATTATGAAATTTGATGGTAGAACCATGGAAATCCTGGACGGTTAACAGTACATGTGCCGTGATTGGGGTCATCTGGTCACGTACATGAGCAGTTTGCACTCACAAGGGAACATTCCCAAGTGTCCGCCTCCGATCTTATTGAGTTTCATATATGTTGAAGAACACAAAAATCTAAGAGACACGTGTATTTTTATATCTGCAATGGTCCACAATTAAGGGGTGAAACAACCCCCTAAAGTTTAGCGAAAAATCGGTTTTTTAAATATTTTTCGTAGGAGCAGTGGAGGGATTTCGACGAAACTTTGTATAAACGTATTCTGTATAAGGACGGTGACAACACAATATTGTTCAGCAATGTTGCACCCCCTCAAGGGGGTGAACTACCCTTCAGGTGACATTTTTTTGTAATATCCATTAAACAAGCACTCCTACTTAAGTTCCACTTACGCGATGTGATTGCTCGCAAAAAATTAAGAAATACGTGTTTTTTGCTTTTTGCCAATAAACATTTACACATCGGTTGTAAACAATGAATGTAGGTGGTATTAGGGTATATCCCGACTACCTTTATTGGGTTATATCGTGACCAATTCATCGTACATAAGTCGTGTCAACGTGGTAATTCTTCAAAATGTCATTGATTTTCATAACATGCAATTATTTATAAATAAATTAAAAAATAGTTTCAGAGGCTAAAATTGTTTCGCAACGGATTCGACGATGCAGTCATCACCCGTTTCCAACTAGTAACACAATCTCCGTGGTGAAACGATAAAATTGGATTTACATTGTTTTTACGAAAAAATAGAGTCAGCGATATTCGATACCTTAGGTACGAGAATAGTACATTCAAGAAGAGTGTGCGTATAAATATTAATTCTGAAATTAATCAACAGGAAGTTATAAGAGAATATTTTTTACATCTTTCTATAAAGCAGGAGATTATTTAATATTACGGATCATATTTATTACAGTAGTGGTATTCGTGGAAAAAGTGCTTTATACAAATTGCTTTTTTGCACCACGAACACCGTATCATTGCTGCTGCACCACAAACATTACATTTCATGAACAGCTTTCAAAGACAAAATTAACTGGGTTCGGGAAGTTTTCTAATCTTTCATCGATATAACCGCTTTTATACCATGCATATTGAAACAGGCTTTTATATCTAGGACAAGACAACTGATTATGCAATTATGCTTTAAATATACTATCCAAAAGAATCGTTTGAATAGATTCTTTTAACAGAATTTCTTGTCGATTAACTTCCGTCTCCATTAAATACATAGTTTGAAACGTAGCTAACAAAAGGTTGATCATGTTTATAGGATTTATAATCATTACGCACAAATATATCGTAACACGTCGACAAAATAATTTCACAAGGATGAAGTCCTAATCAGAACTGATCAGCATCGAATCCAGTGCAGACTTTATAAGAACGCACGTCGGCGTAAACGATTCCAAATTTGATTTGATTCAACGTACTATTCCCGTACCTTAGGTATCGAATATCGCTGACTCTATTTTTTCGTAAAAACAGTGAAGATCCAATTTTATCTTTTCACCACGGAGATTGTATTACTAGTTGGAAACGGGTGATGACTGCATCGTCGAATCCGTTGCGAAACAATTTTAGCCTCTGAAACTATTTTTTAATTTAATTATAAATAATTGCATGTTATGAAAATCAACGACATTTTGAAGAATTACCACGTTGACACGACTTATGTACGATGAATTGGTCACGATATAACCCAATAAAGATAGTCGGTATATACCCTAATACCACCTACATTCATTGTTTACAACTGATGTGTAAATGTTTATTGGCAAAAAGCAAAAAACACGTGTTTCTTAATTTTTTGCGAGCAATCACATCGCGTAAGTGGAACTTAAGTAGGAGTGCTTGTTTAATGGATATTACAAAAAAATGTCACCTGAAGGGGAGTTCACCCCCTTGAGGGGGTGCAACATTGCTGAACAATATTGTGTTGTCACCGTCCTTATACAGAATACGTTTATGCAAAGTTTCGTCGAAATCCCTCCACTGCTAAAAATATTTAAAAAACCGATTTTTCGCAAAACTTTGGGGCGTTGTTTCACCCCTTAATTGTGGACCAGTGCAGTTATAAAAAAAAAACACGTGTCTCTTAGATTTTTGTGTTCTTCAACATATACGAAACTCAATAAGATCGGAGGCGGACACTTGGGAATGTTCTCTTGTCAGGTAGTGTCACGTGATATCACAAAACAGACGATGAACAAAAATATTGGTGAACAAAAACGTTGGTAAACAAAACATAGAGGTCACAGAACAGGTTGAAATAAACATACTCAAAAAAAGATATATCCTGTAGTCTAATTGAGAACCTACCCCTTTATTTAAATCGATTAAAAGTGGGGTGTCCATGAATTAGCACGTATAAAGTATGAAGACTTAAACGACGCAGCTTTTGAAGATTATGTGCTTGACTGCGTGTTGAAATTTTAATTGCAAGTGACTCTCTTCGACAATCGCATAGTTCTCGAAGGTAACGGTAATCGTGCTTCCCCTGTAGAGTGGAATTCTAATAAAATAATTTTCAAATCGAAGACTCGTTCAAGAGGAGTAATGCTGGAGATGCTGAAAATTGTTAATTTTCCTTTGGAAATTCGCAGAAAGATGTTAAAGAAGTGTTTTTTCAATTTCGTTTGGTAATTAATTCGAACGTGCGATATTTTTGGCGCTCATCTTTATCGTATTATGAAGGATTCCAGTTTATTCGCATGTGAAGTGGAATTGTAAATGAATTATTTTTATAATTTTATCAATCGATATTACATTTCACACCCCATTCGTTGAGATTACAATGTAGTACTCCTTCCTCCGTATGATCTCGCCACTATCTTTACATAGTTTTTCTTCCTAAAATTTCGAAATTATGAAGAAATCTAAGAAGAGAAATCATTCATACGATAGAAAAGAAGCACGCAGACTAAAAAGAAAATTAGTTGAATTAAATAAGAAATTTGAACGATAAATACGTCGATCTTCAAAAGGGTAGATAGAGGTCCTTGTCCGGAAAAAGTAATACATTAAGAGAATCACGAAACAGAAGGACATCAGCATGAAAGTGTCGATGACATTGGTACTTTTTGAAGATTTTATTTAAATGTAATTGAGCTTCCACAAATGGGAAGGCATAGCTGACTTACTACAAGGATGAGACTACGTGTAATGCGGGACAGGACCATAGAATCCAGCTTATTCCCGCAGGAGAGCCAAATAAATAGCTAGGAAAACGTTTGACGGTTAGTCTTAACGACGTCCACCACCAAAGTTGGGACAATGATTTTAACCGCTGCATAGCATTAATATTGAATTCCGTGGAAGGTAATCAAAATGTATATTCTCGCTCGGACGAGTGATATGTAATGCGTAATGGGCAGTATTTGGCAGTGGTTGCTCATGAGGCCCCAAAACGCGAGCGAGGAACCCGAAAATAGCGAATGTAACGCAGTTTTTAATTTTTTTTTCGTCGTATCCTAAATGGGAAGGACCATCAAGATCCGAAGGGAGGGGGTCATCAACGAGCCCCCTCCATAACTGACAATTATTATCTGTGGTAGAAAGGGGTATAACGCACTACAGCTACCACCATCGGGCGCATGGCGGGTGTGGAGGGAAATCTTGTTCACCCATTGGTGGACAACGCATGACCGTACTGAAGGGCCAAGGTGGACTTGACGGTCATAACACGTCCCAATCAACGATCTTATGATCTTCTTAGAAATGACCTCATCCGCGGGCTCTTAAGGCGTTTGGTACAATCTGTGGCCTACCAACCGATCCCTTCGAGTCAATCTCTTCTGTAACTCCAGTGGCGAGAAGCCTTCTGTCATTCTGAAATTAACATGACGGTCAAACCGGTCGGTTGAACGGTCGAGACTCTTGCTACCTAGTCCATTAGTCATTGACGTTTTGTTGTGGGTACCCCCCTCCATGCTTGCCTGTGTTGGCGGAGCGAATACGAGTACTATTCCGAGCCACATTGTGAATGAATCTTTGTAGTGTTAAATTATTAATGCTGACATCGTCTTTGACGTAGCTTCCCTAGGTCCTTTTCGGCTACCGTGAGGTGGAGATCTACAACGAGTACCTTCGCCGGGGTGCCTTTCCGTCAGCCTCGAAGGAGGGCTCCCTCGAACCCCTCCTGAAAAGCGAGGACAAAGACGAAAACGGCTCGAATTTTATTGCTTAACTTGCCTTCATATCGTCGTAAAGAACTTTTAGAAACACGTATCAAGATTAGATTAGATCAAACCGTCATGGTACCCGGATAGTTGTCGGATCAGCAGTTTGTATTAATTTCTGGAGGATGCAATTGTCGAGGTATGCCGGCTCATTGATGTCTCGGATAAGAAGTACGCGGTGGGCTAATATCCCGGCCTCCGTTCGTGGTGGTGGGGGGCTGCGAGCAATGGATTCCTCGGTTCCTGCCCCGGGACGCTTCTCCTGTGGGCTGGCGCTCGATGGGTCACGGACCTAGTTTATGTTTAGTGTAGGTCGTCTGAACTTCAAGAAAACCTTACGAAACCGAGGCTATCATCTTCAACAGCGGCTCCTTGCGGATGGTCCCAATAGGCGTTACTCGCGTTCGTTTTTTCGAATTTTGTGGGTTGGACTCTTCTATTACGTGACGCTCACGGAACGCGGAAAGTTCCGGGCGCGCCTCTTTATGCTTAAATTGGCCTCTACGGGCGTATGTGATTGAGGAAAGGTGTCGAAGGCGACAGTCACGGCCTGTTCCCAATTTGCTCCATCGTGGGAAGCGCTCGTGGAACACGTCAGCAAAGTGAAGAGAGGTGATCTCAAATGGCGTGCCACTTGGCATCGGTCTTCGTTTTGCTTCGCGGCGGAGCACCCTTAAGGACGATTAGATGTGGGGTTAGTCAGCCGTCATGGCGTCGATTTCGACGGACTCGAGGATACAAACCCACAACTTTCGCGGTGAGTTCACAGTCCCGGGCTACTTAAGTGAGCCACTATACTCCCCCAAACAAATGTCCGTCCCCGAGTTCCGCCTTCCTGCTGGGACTGCGCATACCACATGCACGTGCTCGAGGTCAAAGCGCTAGGACTGTACCTCCTCGCGGTTGTCCGTGGTTCCCCATGGGTTCGGTCGAAACCAAAACGCTCCTGGTCGTACGCTCGTGAACATTCGTGTAATTCCAGATCCGCGTCAGAAGAAGTAGCTCGCTGAGTGACAGAGGAAAGTCTAGGCCGTGCGAGCAACTTATGTGCCCAATGGACGATAGTGTGTAGACTCGGTTCGGGTAATAGAATAAATGTCAATGTCGATGATTTCCCTTCAGATCCCGCGGTGGGCTGGTGGGAAAGAGACTTGTATGTTTCGCGTTCCCCTTTCGACCACTGAAACGTTGGCTGCCCATTTGTTAGGAGCTTCGTCTCTTGAGGTGAGCGAGGTCGTTCGGTGGATTCGCGGTGGTTGTTCAGCGAGTGGGGGATCCCTATTTTTATATCCTTCTTCGTGATCGCTTTTGCGGTTGGACTAGTGAGGGGAGGGAGAAGGGAGAGGGGGCACAGCTCCAGGGGATCACCTGACGCCTTGCGAGGTAGCCGAATACAATACTAGTACGGCCTCTTTCTCTCCTGCATGTTTGGGACACCCGTGTTCCCGGCAGGGGGATCAGGCTCTTACAGGTCTCTTCTATTCTTCCCTACAGGTTTCCAACCTTTCTCGTTTCCCGGTCCCTATTTCCCCAATTTTTCCTTTTTCCTTTTTGGGTCTTGACTCAGCAGTCCTCGGAGAGGTGTTGTTTGGCGGTAAGGGTTTGGACAGTCTGGGAAGAGGGGAGGGAACATCCTGCCGGATTAGATGCGTAGACTATGCCCAGCGTGATGCCTCCGTTCGCCGCTGCCCTCATGCTGCGCTTGCTGCGGCCGCTGGCAGACACCGCTTTGGGGATAACGAAGGGATGCAGGGAGAGGTGCTTTTGGTGTGAAAACTTTAAACTGATAAACAGAACGAATATTTCCGCACTGAACGTCAGGAGAAGGAACGGGGGGAGCTTCCATCCCGTCGTGGTTGCTACCTCCGTCCGTACACCAGCACGGTCACGGAGACTGCGGCCCGCCATTAAACAGACACCAATTCTGTGCTTCAGGCGGCAATTGTTACGGTGTCAAGTGTAAAATCGTCAGCCCTAAATTGTCTGAAATAGTAATACGAAAGTAATAAATGTAACCCCCAGATACCTATGTTTTATTCGGTGCAATTGCAATCGATTATTTTTAATCACCGGAGCTGCATGTATAAATTATTATGTTGAATATCAAGATAATGATTCGAACTTACAGGTCATGGATTAAAACTACGATATCGCCGTACGATTTAAAGTCTCGGTTGGCAGGTCATGTGTCGAGAGTCAAACTTCAAAACGAGTCGCTAATAACGGAAGCGATCCTTAATGGAGATGAACGAATTCTCGTTTCAGATGGGTTCACTCTCCTCTACGCCCCCTTCCGAGATTTCGGGAGTATAACGTTGCGGTTGAGAACGGTAACTCGGCAACTCGGTATGGCGGGGTGCTCGGGTACATCAAGACTCTCCTGGACAATGAAATATCGATTTCGGCCCCGCTTAAGAACGAAGATTCTTTCCATCCTCCCCTCGGGTCCAATCGCTATGTTTTTCGTACCCGTGACCAAGACATTGGGGCTCCACTTAATTTTATGGCTCTCACGGTAGATGTTCTCGAGGGCCCCAAGATGGGGTCTCTTTGCAAGGTCGTCAAGCCAAAATCCGGCCGGTTAGCCAACAGGGGGGAGCACCGATGCTAAAGGCATTTCCTCGACTCGTGATTCCATGGGAGCTAGTGAGTACTACGTCCTGCAAATAAAAATTATTTGCAGTGGCTCCTTCCGGGCCCGGTCCAGCGACAAAACTTGGACCTATTTGTACAGTCATACACAACGTACAGTAGTCGATTACTGAGGATGCTGCCAACTAATCGGAAGTTCCCCGAAATTAATCAAGAACCATACTTACCGTCGTGGCCCCGTCATGAGTTATGATGACAGAATTCTACCGGTCGCAGTACATGCCTTGACGAAGATTATGCCGTTGGATGCATTAAAATTAGTGGACTGCTTCTATGCGAAACTGCTAAATCACCCTTGGACGATCGTTTTCAGAATGTATTTCTCTCCGTTAAACCTCTTGATAGCAGATATAGAAACAAATATTCCTTGGAATTGTACGTAATTTAACATATCAAACTTATTGTTAGAACAAAATCGAAACATACTCTTCTTTATTAGTCAGTTATACCGCCACATATATACCAGTTCTAGAAGTTTTGGTGTCGATTTCATGCAAACACCGCCCTTATAAGAAGCAGGTGAAAGTATGAAATATTTTTTAAGATTAAAGTATGAACATTTTTTTAAAAATTAAGAGAAATTTATTTCGCGACGGTAGAGTAAATGTGACTATTGGGAAGGATTCGTAAGACTAAAATGTATAACGTTGGAAGGGGGTATTTGGATGGGAAAAAGTACTTTCTCTTCGCAGACAACTGAATGCAGCCCGCTATCATAGGCAAGAGTGAAGGGGGAACTGAGAGGCAAGATGGGCGCTTTATTGAAAGGAAAAGTGAAGGGGGATTTTTTAAATACGTCACGTCCCTATACGTTATACGGAATGTGGAAGCTTTAGTAGTGATTAGTGCTCCTGATAATAGTTTATCATTTCAGAAACCTAAGTCAGGTACGGAACGAGGATGGAAATTTCGCAAAAGGCTGAAATAAAATTCACTTCCAAAAAAGAATGCTTGGGACTCCGCGCGGTTGAAGTGATACTTCTTTATTTTGGGTGAAAAGGATAAGATCAGTACTAATTTAAATATTTCAGTGAATTGAGACTGTTAAATTACAAACAATTCACCGACACTTGAATCGAAACTAATTTTATCCCTTTCATCCAAAATAAAGAAGTTTCATTTCTACCGCGCAGGAGTTCCACGCATACTTTTTTATAAGAGGAAGTATACTCTTTCACTTTGTAACAAATATATCATGCTTTTTTGGAATTTTGAGCTTTTTCCATTAAGAAGTATTAAGAATATATTACTCCAAATCTACCGAGGCTACGGTTATTTCATCTTTCATTATACTATTTTTCAGAAATCGTCCATTGATGTCTACCAATGTATCAACAAGAGTATTAGAAACAAGGCGGCTTTATGCACTTGCATCTTCTCATTCACAAAAACACTGTGGATATGGAATTATCCAAGCAGCAATAATGTTGCGTTTTAACCAACGAAATTAATTTCAACATATTGCTTGGACCTTATTCGTCGTGGTGAATAGATGGAAAGATATAACAATGTTACGTTCTTCACCACCGCCACCATCACCACCACCATCACCACCACCATCACCACGACCACCGCCACCATCATCATCATCATCATCATCATCATCATTATCATCATCACCATCGCGATTAATCTTATTAGTTACTGTTACTAGTGGTATATTATTGCTATCCTTCGTGATATTATTATTGATGTTGTTACTCTTATTTTTATTATTACTGTGGTCCATCAAAGGCCCTGCTCTGTCTAACGAGTGAGAAATTGAGCCTCCCAATTCAAAATCTTTGGTTCGATAAGATCCTTATAAGGACGCGCTTCAAATGTACCATGAGCGTGTCTTTTGTAGGTTCAGAGCGAAAGCAAACCGGGTTCGCAGTAGACCCCTTTCAAATTTACACAAGTCTCTGTAGTAAGTCCAACGGAGGTCAATTTAGTAAACAATCGGATCCGCTTTAGGTTCGCAACAATTCCGGACCCTACGATTTTGAGTCCGCTGTAGGTTCGTGGTAGGTTTTAGCAAGCCAAGTGCTGGCCTATATCGAGCCAGCAATAGGTACACAATAGGCCTGGGAGCACGAACGTTCTTCGACGTTAGTTAGGACTACGGACGTCCGGGAAAGGAATGTGGAATATAACAAGGAAATATTAATACAAATATGTAGAAATATCGCATACGTGCTGACCATTCTAACTATGATAACGGTAGTATACGATCCGTAGACCTAGGGGGTTATCACTAAGCTTAGACGTTTAAAAGCAAGGAATATACGAAGATGTAGCATCAGTAAAACCCCCGGCGGAGTCGGGATTTGAACCCGGGACTTGCTCCAATTTAGCTATAGCGTTGATTACTGAGCTGCTGTACTTCCATGGGACACGGACTCTTTTACGTATATATATATAACATTAGTATAAATGAAGTTTGGTTTATTTCACATCATTTTTATTGTTAACTTCCAATCGAGAAAACGTACACGTGTATATAGACAAGGTATCACGGAATGGACGCCCGATCAGCACGGACTGTACATGATTCTTAGTAAAAAAATAACATAATAAGAGTAAAACTATAATTTTCCTGAAATGCATTACTTGTACTATGTTCTTCAAATGAGTACATCATCCTGCGTGATAGAAACAATGTTTCTCGTACAAGCTTGGTTATCTAAACTCGCGTTTTGTTTGGTGCCATCTTAAAAACTTGTATCATACAAATTATGTACTTTTGACAAATTTCGATTGCTCTATTATTCACTTTTTGTTAGGAATCGTGTCAACTGCTTACCGAATGTCCATTTTAAAACACCTGAAATATGTACATGTGTATCACAACTTTGCGTATCCTTCATTTGGAATTTCTAACGCCAGTGAATGTATGAGGGTCGGAATGGCGGCGGCATCGTCAGTCTTCAATACTGGACATCGGTTTCTGGTCTGGATGATATTTTGGATAAATGATGATCTACCACTTTTACCAACTTATTCAATTAATGTGAAGTTGAAACGATCTAGACTGAATTCACCCTGACCTTATAAACGCTTTATAAATACCCTAAATCTACGCTGAAAACATATATTCCTGCCACGAATTGTGTCTAGTGTTATGGGCTGCTACCAGGGTTAGGTAAGTAAAATACCCCAGGTAATTTACGTAGTTTTTCTGCGGTAAATTACTAGGTATTTTACTTTACAAATTTCATACGTGATGTAAATTTCATGAAAATAGGACTTTATGTTCTGAACTGCAGTTCCTATTCCCGATACGCTTGAAATTTAAAATTTTCCATATAATGTATGGAAAACTGGAATATTAAAACCTAGATGTTTCTTATGGTTTGCTTCTAGTTGCTATTAGTCTTTATTCCATTCTCTGTTTTGTTACTAAAATGTTTATTCACAAGTGGTGTATATTTTGATCACTTTGAAAAAGTACCGCCATCTTCGTCGTGTAATTTATTAAGTATTTTACGTAAAAGAAAACCTCGAATGACGCGTCACTGCACAACCCTGGCTACTACACTTTAACAAAACTTGTAGATAATTGTATGTCCAGAAGATTATCTGGGCCAAAACCCGGTTTCTGGATTGTGGGCCGAATATATTGTGGGCTGATTGCCCCACCGCCATTTTCGCGCCATGAACAATAATTCGTGTCCAGTAGGGTCGACATCAAGCGGCCACTGTCCAATTGGAACCTTTTCGGATGAATAGAAATTCAGAATATCTTAAAGTATTATGAAAGGGTCAGCCTACATATATTAAGTAACTTAGGGTAATAAGGCCCATGTGGGTAGCAAGGCCCATGCTTGGGTTTCACCATATGGCAAAAGTGCAACGTTTGTGGCTCCCTCTGTCAGTTAATAGCACAAAAAAGAGTCCCTTGGGTGTATTGCCTGGTCTGTGGACGTTTCCACGGTAAATTGAGATTGATAAGAAATAATTTCGAGTAAATTTTATAAAATTTGATTCCACCGTTCAAGCTGTGTGTCACAACGTTTTGTGATGTACTGCTTTGTCTAGGAGGTATGCGGTACCTTATACTTTTCTCTACATACTGTTTTATTTATTTTGTTGAAAAGGTTTGTTATTTTAGAAATTATAACCTGGAAATGTAAATTACGCCGAACAGGTATTAAGGCCCGACATTGTGCAACATAGCGCAACCAAAGATCTTTCTCAAAAAGGACAAGAGACTATGACTCGTAGCAATAAATACAATATTGCAACAAAAATTCAGCGAAATACCGTAAGAAAAACGAATCCTGGCACCTCAAAGAAGACCGAGAAATGGTACCATAGCCTTTACCAAGAAAATAGAGTTGACGATACGCGGCAATGTGCCCTGTGCAAGAAATGGCTGTATGAAGAATGCCCGAGGACAATATTCGAGGATCTTGTAGGCATAACTTGCCCTAACGGTGCAAATTAATGTGCATCCTTCCACCGATGTCCATGGGTCTTATTACCCACACGTACGGGTAACAAAGCCCAGAAGCACCATCCTACAATTTTTATAATTACGTTTTTGTTTAGAATTATATTTAATTTTTTCAATTCGTAACTGAAATAAAAATTGTTCATATAAACTCTGCTCATTCCCCCTTCCCAAAATACTTTATATTTTAGTTTTTATAAGTCTTTCAAGTCATGGTGGCCTTATTACCTTAAGGTACCTTTTCTGAAAGGTGTAATCGATCGTGAAAGTATTCTCCGAATTGGGTGTACCGATGTGTTTCACATTATACCACGTGAATATCGAGACCCTAAGATCGACCCTGAAACTTATGAAATGACATTTGGTATAAAAATAATTTGTTTATATTTTCATGGACTAGAACCAACAGCGTCGTTTATGCATATTTTTTATGTTTTGCGCTTTTTGAAGTCTAGGATCTGAAAATGAAAAGTTTCAAAACCTAGCTCGTATAATTTAGTATACCATAGAAATGGAAGATTACGGAGTCAAATGGAAAATACTTTCACGATGTTATCTTGTCCTGTGGGTAACACCCGTTCATACAATTAGAGCAAACATTTAGTTGCTGCTAAACCTAGAAGGCGCCGTTGGTCCAATAGAGTATCAATGAACATGAATTCTGAAGAATTCTTCACTTTTAGTTCGCTCTTTTTGTAATCATTTAATTGAAGTGACATATAGATTATGCCATTTTGCATAATTCTTCTCGTAGAGTGCAACAGGCGTCAACGTAAATAAAGATGTTGGTAACGCGGCGTGCCATCTTATATTATTATTTGACTATTTAAAATGGCGTTACCATCGAAAAGTATATAGATGAATTTTATTTTATCGATGTCGCTGCAAATATCATGACCTTTTCATGACACCTTAATGCGAGTTACGCGGTATTATATCCTAATACAAATATTGTCTGGTTGATAGTGTTAAGTAATGTTGCTGGGAAAGATACAGGAAATCTTGGGATGGAGTCGAACTCGTGGCCAAAATTGGTTTCGTATTTACGGGCTAGTTGCTGGCGCAAGATTTTTTAAAGTCGGAATTTCTTCTCGACCTTTGTATTTTTCATAAATGTCAGACGAAAATGTTACTGATGACCAACCGATTAAAAATCCCAACAATCAGACTCATTGCAGACATGTTCCCGGCGAGCCTACTGCTCGGATATCGCGGTAAAGATTAAGATTTGTGATTCAGACGCGGGCATTCGAACCCTAATTTCTGAACGTTTTATGGGCGTACTATAAACCTTCAGCGGTCCAGGGAATCGATTTGGACGTACTCCGGAATCTCTGTGGACTTTCGATAGATCGACTGCGACAATTCAGACATTGCCTAACACCCTATGGACTTGATTCGAGCCTTTTTATATTTCGACCCGGCTTTCGTAAACAATTTTGCTTTTCAGGAAAGGATAAAGTCAAACTATTTGGAGTTTTTAATATCTGTTTAACATTTAAAGAAGATTATTTATTATATTTCGTTTTGATCCGATTAATATTTACGATAATATTCACAGACTAACGAAATCCCGATGCCTCCACATCGGGGTAGAAATTTCATAGGCAAACTGAGCTGAAGCGAAAAACCGATGATTTTTATAATCCATAAGGTTTCCTTTATTGTATGAACGAGGGATATGATAAAAAAAATCATTATTAACAAAGTGGCAACACTTGAAAGAAAGAAAATGAATTTTTTAATGGAATTTTGGGGGTTTCTCATTGTAAACAAAACAGTAATCGTAAAAGTATATGCACTGTAGTAGTTCATACAGTAGGGACAGTTCATTGAAAAGAACATACCAATTATATATCAATCGGGTTAGTTTCTGAGTCATGTAAGAGCGGTTTGAAGAAAGTTATTAACGTTTGACGATAAGTTTCCTAAACAATATGAGAGAAATTTTATACCTACCTTTAATCGGCAATCCTTTTCCGTAAATCGTCGAACCCTGATAGGAAGAAACAGAAAATTACATGCTGTGACAGGAAGAAACAGAGAACCACATTGGCTTACATGCAAACACGGGATGTGTTTCCTACTTAAATAACTCCTTAAAAGATTTAAATTTAGCCAAAATTCTTTCGAAGCTTTATTCTACTAAATACATTTTTGAGCTAGAAACTCACAGCGGCGTGTGCTGAGAGAAACGCGCCCTGCACGCTTGACTTCGACCGAGACGCTACAGAGTTCTATACGCCAAGGATCGAGATTTCAGGAGTGGGGGAAATGGGAATCTACTCTCTCCATTGCCATAGAAAAAGAAATGAACGTCTGATGAGCTATAAAAATCAAGCAAAAATTCAGGAATTTTTTAAAATATACCCGGCGTCGATCGCTAGTATCTACATGACGATATAGCATCTTAAAGTTTTTCAACACTTAGAATAGTGGTTCTGTTATCATCATCGTCGTCGCCCGAGTCATAAACTACTTTTTTCGCACAGACATGATAGGTGGACTGTTACATAGTTTTTGGGCTGCCAACATGCAACACCGCCTCGCGCAGAACGAAAAGGAACTATACCCATCCCAGCTTTAAAATGATTAAATTTTTATAGAAAAAAGGTTTCTTGATATTTTTGCGATCGCCCAAGCCAAGTCAAATAATATATTTTCAAAATTATTGGATTATTATAAGAAACGGTTTAGCGTGGTTTTTATAGCTGCTTAATCCAAATATGGTAATAGAATTTTGAAATTCAAGATGGCGAATAAAAATGGTTGGATTATTATAAAAACGAGTTTCTCATGATAGTCGTCCCGCTGAATCCAAATCTGAGAACAAAGTTTCGAAATTCAAAATGGCGGACAGAAAATTACAAAATGATAGCATTTTTATAAAAAAAAAAAATGGAGGTTTATACATTTTTGAGGTCGCTGAATGCAAATCTGGCAACAGAATTTTAAAACGTAAAATAGCGGATAATAAATTTTAAAGCGGTTAAAATTTTGTTCGAAAGAAAGATTTCTTCAGATCTTTAGGGTCATTGCTTCTAAATCTGTAAACAAAATTTAAAAATGCTAAATGGGGGATTCTACCAACATATAGTGTTTGAAAACCTGGCAAAGCATACTGCTCGCTCGCGCAGTGTTACCACTCGGCTACGCACTAGTTACGACGACAGCTAATTCCATTGTCTTATATTCTACGAATCACATTCCTTTGAACCCAAGGGGTAATTTACCCTTCGAATGTATCGGATGGTACCTGATCGTATTCTTTTAATAATTTGAATTGTTAAAGTCCTTTAAGTCTATGAAAGTCGTACAAAGCTGGTTTTAAAACAAGATTATACATCAATTTATTAAAGGGTTGTTACAACCCTTAAAATTCGTTTTTCGAAAAAAATCAAAATATGCTTTTTTTGTATTGTTCTGGTCTGTAAATTACCTAAGTTTCATTCAGATAGAGCAATTACTGCCCACGTTAGCGGTAAAAGAAGTATTCAAAGGGGTGGGTCAACCCTTACAAAATGAATTTTTTCGAAAAATTCCAAATACATGTTTCATAATTCGTCATTCCCTACATTTTGACGGTTGTTTCATAAAAATCGGTCGAGTGCTTCTATATGAAACAGCTAACTCACCCGCTTGCACGGCCAACTTTGAAGCCTGATTCCACCCCCTAAAAGTGTTTATCCGCCAATTAAAAAAAAACACGGGTCCCTTACATTTTAGTCCTCTATAACATATTTAAAAATGAACAAAATCGGAGGGGGACACCTCAGGTACCTTCCCTGTGAGTGAAAAAAGTCCGGATTATCAGTAAAGACATGAGAAGCTGATTTTCCTCCACGACAACGCCCCATTGTACACGTTAAAAATGGTCCGAAACTACTTGGAGGCACTCAACTAGGAGGTGCTACCCCATGCGCTTATTCACCAAACCTAGCCCCTTCCGACCACCGCCTGTTTTCGTCGATGGGCCACGCGCTGACTGAGCAACAATTCGATTCTTACGAAGACGTCTGACAATGGCTAGATGATTGGTTTGCCTCGAAAGAGAAGGCATTTTTTTTGCGTGGTATCCACAAATTGCCCGAGAGATGGGGCAAATGTGTAACTAGCGCGGGACAGTACTTTGCATAAATTATTTTTTTGCTTTCTATGAAAAAAATATGCCTTTTTCTCATTAAAAAACAACGGATTTAAGCTTATACGCTTGGTATGTTGTATGTTCAAGCTTTTTTGCTTCCTCAAACCAAAGACAAATATTGAAAACTATATCGAAACAATAAAAAAATTTGAAACTATATTTGAAAACAATATTTTATTTGGCGAGCACCCGAGGTATATTTCTAGCGTATCATGATTTTGGTGCTTGCCAAATAAAATATTCTTTTCAAATTTAGTTTCTAATTTTTTTGTTTGTTTCGATACAGTTTTTAATATTTTGTCTTCGGTTTGAGGAAGCAGAAAATCTTGTATATACAACATACGTGAAACCAGATATTCTGTGACATTTGTCAAAAAGATTTTAGCTGAGACTTTAATCAAATGAATGTTCTTCTATATTTGGCAAAAATAGTTGATTTGCGTTTTTCAAGGGAAGGGAGTAATTCGAGCTATTTTTGCAATTATTTGAATAAAGATAAATGTATTTGGCTAAATTTTTGTACACCGAAGGTATTTTGAGGGGATTCTACCTACTTCAATCTATCGATTAATGAAAAAGAATCAATTTTTTCAACTTTCTGAACCAGGCGAAGCCTTTAAGCACGAAGACCTCAACTCCATTACGGAGCTTTACTTTGAGCTACGCCTTTCGTAATTCTCACCTCGTCTTTCGAGAAGACTTCTGAATTCCGGGTATTAGCTTGTCCGTAATCATGGAGGCTTAGTGTTTAACCTTCACTTCCCGAACCTAATCCTAATTAGAATTTGATACTGATGCCTGACATGTATAGTAATTTCATCGCTGACATATGTTTTGTAGGGACAGCTGACCTTAGTTCCTAATTTGTATTGAGGAGAGGATTAGTTTAGAAAATGGAAGAACACCAGCAATTTCATTGCTTTTGCTATGGCTAATCAGTACAGTTTCAGCACTGTCCCAGGTTTACTCTCGATACGCTCTACGGTTAAAGTTTCTATATTGCCAACAAGTTCTAACAGATGTTCAGTGCTTCTCAAACTTCCTGAAAGTTCACCACAGTACCTCTTTTATTTAGATAATTTCGAATTTCTTCAGTAGTTTCTGGTTTGATGATTCAGGTTACTCCTAAACACCTTCTGGAGTATTCATCGATGTATTCCGTTCTTCTAGTACTGAAGTAACTCAATTAGGAACACATGATTTTTTCATCCAGCTTGGATTACGTACTGTTGGTTACGTACTCCATCCGCCTCACTGTTATCTTTCATGAAACTTGCGCCAACAAAGTAACCAATTATAGAAACATGTCCTTACATGTTTTCCTACTTTCGGTTAATGTTACGTTTAGAGGACCCACTTCCGATGACCGTGATCTTGACATGTATGGTCAAGGTCACCTTTCTAAGTAACCTACACAAGGTTTTAACCGTCGTTCATTGTTCGTTTGTTTGTTTGTCGTTGTTAAATATATATCTAAAGACTCATGTATTAGTGCAACTGGTAGCTGGCCGTCTCACTAGTCGGATTCTAACTATATTAACCTAATCTAAACCTATATGAACTTAAATTAATCATTCCAAACATTAGATATACAATATATAAAGTTAAACATACGTTAACATTTTCAAGTGACAGCACCAACCTCTAAGTTATTGTTAGTCAACTCAAGCATCTCTCTCCAGAAGGTATTTAGAGTGCGACACACACAAATGCGCGCGGGCGCGTCCTTAACTTCTCCAGTTTTACCGGACTCCCGTTTGTATTAATATTTCTGTTTCTAAGATATATCCTGTTAATCTAAATCCCGAAAGTTTAACTCTTCATTCACTTATTATTGTTTTTTTTTTCTCCTCATTTTACGGGCATCTTCGCGACATATCAAATAGTAAAACAACAATCCTTGAGTG
This sequence comes from Orussus abietinus, assembly GCF_000612105.2. Classification (NCBI taxonomy): domain Eukaryota; kingdom Metazoa; phylum Arthropoda; class Insecta; order Hymenoptera; family Orussidae; genus Orussus; species Orussus abietinus. Next base: position 149,175 of record NW_019394338.1, on the reverse strand, counting down.
ATGATCGGTTGGGCCGCCTGCCTGTAAGAGCGTTAGGATCCTTCCTGGGCAGGCCTAACGTCGTTGCGCTTATCACCTCCTGTCGGACGGACCTGTCCTCCTCGATTACCCCTCCTGATCATTCTTTCATTGGTGCGACAAGAGGAGAATTAGGCTTGCTGGACCTGAACTGGGCCTTCGGGTCCTTTCAATCTCTACTGGTTAATCCCTCAGGAACCAGTGTCTAATGGAAAAGCGAAATAGGATATGGGCAGACTCACAGTTAAAGGATTAATTTGGAGTTCCTTAAATAATCTGAATTCTCATTTAAGTTCAATTTTCACTTAGATGCCATACCATACCACCACGTACAGGGTGTAATAGAACTCGTAGTCATGGTTTACCCAGCGCTATCATTGTTGAAAAAGGAGTCTAGAAGTCATATACTATTTTTTTTTCCTACAGTGCATAAATTTCCTGTAATAACTAAGTGAAGCACAACTAATTAATCACGTTCCCGAACAAAAGGCATAGCGGAGAGGACGCTGGTAGGGCTGCGTTCGGCTATCTGCGGCGTAGCAGCCTTACTGGCCTTAACCCTTTCGGTACAAGCGCCGGATATATCTGGCATCGGTCTGATGACCTGTGTGTACGAGCGCCGGATATATCTGGCACCCATGTGACAGCCTGTATGCACGCAGTATGTGTGCATTTTCGGAGCAACGCCTCGTACAGCGTGAGTGTCTCGGCGGACAGAGCGCTCGTACCGAAAGGGTTAAGCTTTCCTCATTCCTTAACATTTTCCACAAGGAATAAGTAAAAACCATCTCTGTAACATGCAGACCTTATTAAACTTCTAATATTAGATTATAATCCACGCAGAATGGTAATCGAAAATTTCCCTGTACGTAAATTAACTATTGACGGTTCTCTCACAGTTTTTACAATTGCAATTACATTCATGGATTGTTTAATAAAGGGAAATATTTTAAATGGTGTTCGGTGACTGAGACGTATTCGGCCACTGATGCACTTACCTTACTTTTCTTCTCTTCACTTGAATCCCTAGTTTTCGATTTCGTACGTAGAATAGCGTCATATTTTTCTTGATCTGTCGTACTCTACAAAAATGGAGTATTTATAAGGGGTTGATTAAATTGTTCCTGTTCCTTTTCATCGCGTTTACGTTTTCGATATTCTCGTCGCTCGACTGCAGATTTCGAAGATGCACCCGAATTTTTAATCATCGCGATACACTTAGGAACAATGCAATACATGACACTACACAAAACAGATACTGCAACAATACTGTCGACGAGGGCTGAAACAATACTGAGAACGGAGCACAAAATGTCAAAGAGGGTTAAAAACGGGGACGAGTTCACTGTCTCAGTGATTAAATTAAACATCTCGATACACTTAGGAAATCACACAATACACGTCACTGACTAGGCTGTTAGGTAGTTACTGATTACATGCTGCAACGCGTGACAAAAAGAAAATCATTAAAACACAAAATCTTGTTAATAATTACGTGTAACTAAGGCTATAACCATGCGTGTAAGTCGGATCCCGGTAAAGCCGCAGCGACGCAAGTGATCTGTATAACAAAAATTCAGCTATACTCATTGCAAAAAGAAACAATCAAATCAGATGGAAAGTAACAAAGTTGGGAAAGCATAGCAACGGACTTGTAAGAGAAATGTATCAAAAAATTGCTGTGACAAAGAATACGTTACAAAACAATAGGATACAATTTTTTAGTTAATCCCGAGCCAAAAGACGTATTCCGCGACGTGAATTACTTTCCCTGGTCGACAAAGAGTTGTACGCTCTGAAATTCGAAAATGGTAGGGGTCAAGCCCGACCTTCGGCCTCTCCGGAATTCCATTTTATTTAAGGACACCAACTGCGTACGTGTGCACCGCGGAATTCCAGTGCCCGGCTGTCGGAGCCCTACAACCCGGCCTGGTCGACGGGGTCTTAAACGGCGTACCCGACCGGCTACTCAGTTCCTTGAGGCCCTTCACGGTACGGCACGGCAGAATCTAGGTGGCTCGGTATGGAAAACGATACAAGTGAGGAGGAGTCGCCTTCGGAGTCCGCGGGACGAGAATAATAATTAAATAAGATATAACGAGAGTTTGCGATAAACAGTCCCTACGGGATATTTATTACAGAAACCAAAACGAGAACGGAAACACGGGAGCGTGTCGCGTCATTGAGTTATAATCCACGCTCGAAGTCGGGCACCGAGCCCTAATGTTAAATAAATAAAATAAAAGTTTTACACGACCGAAACTCGGTCCCTACGGTTGGAATCCAAAAAGGGTACAACGTCAGGAGGACCTAATCGTGGCCCCCAAGGGCCTCGGTAAGGGGCCGGTACCTACAGTAAATGAGTAAAGGGACTTGACATCGGCTCGTAGTATGGTCCGTCGCCTTCCGTCCACTCCGACCTGCTCATAAGCAGCCACGATAGCGATAAGAACGATACACAATCATGGTACGGGGCACGAAATAAGCGAGCGGGCGGGAGTCTCTCCCCGTCGGAAATGACAATTTAATAACCGGGACGCCACTCGCGACTTTAACCCGTTGACAAGGTAAAACGCGGTAAAAGGGGAACACCATGCGGTCAGGCAAAAATGGTCGCGATCGGAACGATACTCGCACGCAACCGGTACAACACCTAACGGCTCGGAACCCCTGGAAAAGCGGCGCAACATACGATAACGATCGCTAATCCCGGAACGCCCCAGAACTTCGCAAGGGATTAATCGAAAATTCCACGGAAGGTAGCATACATCGTTCAAGAATTAGACGGCAAATTATCGAGAATCATCGTCAAATCGACGGGAATTGGTTAAAATCGGCTCACAGCATGAGGACAGGACAAAACTTTAGCGGTCACGATGAGGCCCTCTGGGCTGGTTAGAGTTACTACGCTCTACGCTGAGGCTCGCAATCGGGGCTCTCTTCTGGACACGACGGTAATATAGCGCCCTTTGGGATGCGGCGGTGAAGGCTTTTGGCGGGAACAGAACGGTGCAGGCCGCGTTGGGCGGAACGTCGGGACGTAGCACCAGGAGTCAACGGTCGTCCCTCTGACAATGGTCATCCTGCTGGAAGATTTTCTTCGCCAGCGCCGTCTTCCTCCCGGTAGCCCTGACGGAACTTAATCCAGGCGCTCCGTTCTGCCATCTCGCTATTCTAATGGTGTCACTAAACCACCTAATTAGGGCGACCGCCGGCCGATGGCAGCATAGCCCCCAACACGGAATTCTGGCGCGTCATCTTGTCCTAGAGACAATGAAAATTGCGCGCCGCTCCTCCGCGGAATCTACCGTATTATAGTCTACCGTAAAAGTTATTCAAATTTTAGAGCAACAAAACATCTTAATTCCAGTGATTGCCAGAGGGACTCCTCGCTTCGGCCACAAACCCCCTTGTGATTGGTAAAAATGTTTCCACGTTACAATTCTTGTCAAAAAAATACTTATTGCTGGACGAAACACAGGAAGCAATTATAAATCCACCACTGTATCAACGCCGGACGTTTGCTAACCTTGTGAGGATAATGTCATAACAGCTGATTTTATAACGTCTAAGGAAATCATCTCTAAGTTGTAAAAAAAAAAGCGAGGATGCAGCGCCATCACTTTCCAGCAGGAAATAATGGCGATGGTGGAGCGAAGAAAACGACGAAATCGAAACTGATCGCGTCGTATGTCGAGTCGTAAATATTAGCTAATATATGTGCAGTAACTGTCTCGGAATACTTAAAATTGATATGAATGTAATTGTTATTATTTTCTGTTTTCTAACCTTCCGTCAAAGGTTTGTTTCGAAGAAGATATGAAGATTTATTGAGGGTTCAACTCTCGCGGACATTGAGTCGCCGTATTCGGCCGTACATTAAATGACTATAGCGTAGGAGTTGGCTTGGGTAAAGGATACTCTGTCGGTTGCGCGGTTGCACATTAACGATCATGAATACCTTTCCACCGTACTCTAACGGCATCTTGTCTGGAGGGAAGGCATTTATGTGCGCCAGTGTACCAATAATGTTACCTAGTAGTTGACGTGAGATTCGACCGAGTCTAGTAGTAGAAAGTGGCCGATTCTGGATAGAGATTCCTGCATCGACATGTTACCGACCTTCCTAGATCCTTCATGCTCGCACTAGATCGAAGCGATCGAGCCCTCGAAGATGGGCGTGTTATTGGAATTTTCTCTCGTTCAGGGAATATGACGTCACGACCAGAAATCCCACTCCAACCGAGACAAAATTACAGATATCAACGGTCGATTTGTGGAATTCGTGACGTCACAGATCCCAAGTGGGAAACAATTTCAAGAACACCTGTCTGTCACCGAGGATTCAATCCCTCCGATCTAGCGCGGGCACGAACCTTTGTAGGTCCTCGAAGTGTCGGTAACATGTCAGTGCCGGAATCTCTATCCAGAACCGGCCACTTCCTGCTACTCAATATTATTGAAGAATACAGTTTATCTAACCTATTGTGTGGTAAAAGTAATACTAATCTGATTCTATGTGTTTTGATGCTGCTTTTATTAGAATTTTGCTAACTATCACTTTTCAGGCAGTACGTATCAGATTATTTTACAAATTCCTTCAGTTACATATCATTGATGGGAGTAGTAGGGTAGCGTAAAATGTTTCAAGTAATGAAATTAATGAATTTAGTTATGCAGATGATTTTAAATGCAAATTGTAATATGTCGCCGCTAGATTTCCCTTTAGAAAACATTCCTCCATACATTTACTTTTAGAAACGGTCGTATGATGAGAACGAGCCTTGAGGGACCGTTCGGCTTTGGTTATGTGAACTGTGAGTGTAGATTTTGCTCATGTGTAAGTCCGTACGTAATAGTGACGACGAATGTAGTCAAACTGACGTTGTCAACATTTTAAATCGATGTAATTTATTAATTGTGATGGTTGAGGTCTTATAAAGAAAAAGATAAAAAATGAACAAAGCATTTCGTGCATGTTAAACTGTCCATAGGTATTTATCGCAATAACACTAGCTATCGGAAGAAAATTAAATGCCCATTGGGACGATGTTTCGAGTAATTAAAAGGTGGTAACGGCCATGAACGTGTCTGAGCTACTACCTTATCTCTCGATGTGAAAAAAGAATGATAAACTAATGCTCGATCTTATAAGGAGCGGATACCTACCGATTTATGTACTTGTCTTTGTGATATGATTTCAGTACATTTTGCATGCAAAGACAATGTTGAAACGAAATATTATTTCTTTGTAAAAGGGGCATTTGCAGCATCCCTGCACTTGGTGAGATTTCTTACACAAACGTGTTTTTTTTTTAAGAGATATAATATCCCCACAAAAAACCTTCGGTATAAAAAAAATTGTGTCAAATTCATTGTTCTATGCAGATATATTTTGCAGAATCGTATCCACGAAGTAACGCTTGAGTTGACAAAATGCATCAGATCTGTCGATCTTGACAAGTACATGTGTTATATGTTCAATATACATTAAAATTTTACAAAGGCCTGTGTAAAGTAATAATTTCGCACACAAAAGGATTGAAATCACTTCTACTCAGTATGTGTATTGTGTTACGTATACATAAAATAAAATATATATTCAAAATAAAAAATATTTACCGAGCCCCATTATGAGACTGTTGAAACATATTGTCTCATTATTATTTTAAATGAACCTGAATTAAACTGTGATATTTTCTTCGACGCGTTACAAGTAGTAGTAATAGAATTTGCGAGCTAATGAGCTTATTACGATTTCGGGAGAATGATTAGTGTTCATTTACTCATTGCATGGTGGCCTTTATTGCTGTTAGATGATGAATTAACGATCAGCAGACCATGTATTTTTAATTTCTTCATACGAATGTTGAACACGTCTTATACCGTATGAATTTCTCAACATATTTTATAATAGCAGTTTGTGATAAAGCATCATTTCCAACGAAATTATTACACATTATGTTTCAGGTAACAGGTAACATGTATTATTATTCCTCGCGTTTCTGTATTTAAAGCATCACTGTTATCACTTAATCATATGCATGTTTAATGTAACGTACATGATAAACGATTCTCTCTACTTTGCTAAATGAAAATTGTTTGCAGCATGCAATATGTACCTTTTACCGCAAAAGGTTATTTTCTCTTTTCGAGTAATGTAATTCAACTTATGGTCTTAGTAAGCATATACTAAAAAAAGTTTTTTCAATTCACAGGGTGTGAAGCCACAGAGCTACGACAAAGTTGAAAATCCAGAAGTACGCGATATCATTGAAATGTGTATTCGTTTGAAAAAGGAAGAGAGGCCTCTGGTGAAGGACCTTCTTAATCACGAATTCTTTGCAGACGACGTGGGTTTGAAACTAGAAATGGTATCGCGCGACACAGCAGTTACAGACGTGGAGTTATCCCGTGTAGAGTTTCGGCTACGTGTTTTAGATCCGAAGAAGCGGACTAATAAACATAAAGAGAATGAAGCTATTCAATTTGACTTTGACATACAGGGAGACAATGCAGAGGAAGTAGCTTCTGAAATGGCAAAGTCGAGCCTCATACTTGAAGAAGATGCCAAAGCTGTAGCAAAAATGTTGAAATCACAAATTGCTGGTTTACTTCGAGATAGAGACGAACGAAAAGCTAGAGAAGAAAAGGAACGGTTAGACAGAGAAGCTGAATCTAATACAGTTACCGACAATTTGTTGCAACAACAGCAACAACAGTTGCAGCAGCAACAAATTTTACTGCAACAGATGCAGTTACAGCAACAACAGATTCCGTCTGGTATGGGTTTACAATTACAAGGTCAAGTGCAAATTCAGCCCACTGTTCAGCAACAACAGCAACATAATCTTCAGCCGCAGCAGGTTCAATTGGTACAGCAACAGCCGTTGATACAACAACAGTCTTCGGTTATACAGCCTCAACAGGCACAACAATTACAACAAATTTCACAAGCCGCCCAACAACAAGTACAATATCAGCAACAACAACAATATCAGCAACAACTGCAGCATGCACAGCAGCAACAGTACTCGCAACAATTCACTCAATCTGCTTCACAAAATCTGACGGCAAGTTCACCACAGTGCTCGACACCTCAGACTATTCAAAGTCAGCCTCAGTTTCCGCAGGTTGCTCAACAACAGCAATCTCAACCACAACAAGCTGCACAACCACAGCAGCAACAATACATTCAACTAAATCAGATGAACGTATCACAGCAATTATCGCACGCGTCATCGGTCCCGCAACAAGTGCCACCGCAGCTGCAACAACAGCCACCGCAGCTGCAACAACAGCCACCACAGCTGCAACAACAGCATATACAGCAAGCCATACCACAGAGTCAACAGTCACAATCGCAATATCAACAGACGCAGGTGCAGGTTCAACACATACAGCAGTTGCATCAACATCCTGTTGGTTCTCCACCGGTTCAGGGACAACAGTATTATCAACAAGGCGCTAACAGCAATGCCACATTTGTCAACGCGCCGCTCTATCAGCAACCGATACCGCAACAAATGTTTCACACTTATCCCACCTCTTCCGGTGCTACCGGGCATATCGATATCCTACCTTCGGCTCAACCCGCACAACAAATCTACACTCATTCCAATGTGCCTGGGACTGCTGGATCTTCGACTTCTCAAGCATATGGTCAATCTGTAGGACAAGTACCACCTTCTCTACCATCCGCTCTAAATCACGTCCAGAATTCATCGTCAATTGTCCATGTACAAAATACTCAGACTGCAAGTTCGGTACCTAATATTCAAAGCGCCCCGACTTTGCTCTCCAATGGTTCCCAACAAGCCCAATCACAGATGACTGTTACACAGTTGCAGTATTCTCAAAGTACGAATGTCATATCTGCAGCAGCTCCTATAAGTCAAGGCGTTCCTTCTCAGCAATCGCAGTTGAACCAGTTGACGAATGTAGACACGTCTTCAACAGTAGACAGGAACATGCTCGTTAAGCAAGATACTATGGATTCTGTGCAGTCTCTTCCGACTGATGCACCTGCTGCAATACAAGATTCGGCAGTTGGATCTTCTGTGGGAATGGCTCAACAAGCTCCTAGTTCCAATGAAGGGTGGGCTCTTTAATCTATTCCTATTTTTTGTTGAGCTTTTCATAAGGGCATTCAAACACTAAACAATATCTATTTTCTTATAATTCGATACCACGGCCCTAAGTCGTATCTCACATTCGTAGACATAAAAGATCACTTTTATGATCGAATCTCTGCTAAAAGACCCCGTACTCACGCCGTAAGTCCACTTTCAGAATGAAGACCACTATTACGAAACGCGACATGACAACACAGGAATAACGTGACGACTGCTTAACGCACTTGCACTTTGTCTACCCAGCATATATGTTTTCAGCATCCCACAAATTTAAAGACAATTAAACATTACAAAACAATGAAAAGCGATTTTGACATAACATTGCTATAACCAAAGCCACAATCAAAAATGACAAATCCGATCCGTGGTATTTATTTGATGCACTGCACTCAATCCACGAACTTTTACTACGTGATTATATATTTAATTTTTCATTAATGATTTTGTCAGCTAAAAGCCTTATTTGACATGCGATCTTGACATTTAAAAGTGATATAAAGGTACCCTCAGTCACTTGTATAAGATGTGCGCTTTCTTATTTCTTAAAAGCGCTCTAAAAGAAGTTTAAGGAATGATGTGAACAGGCTTCGCAACTAAAATACATTATTAATCCCTTCTTTTAAGGTCAAGTGAGACCCATTGAGAAATTTAATTATTGTCGGTAAAAATAAGTTCTTATAAGTGATGTCCCATCAAAAATAGAGTGTCACGTCATCATCGTTTATATTTGTTTGACAGTTTTTTGTACTGCAGTGAGAATAATATCTTTCGTTTTTCCATGTAACGTTGCAATAGAAAGATTATATAGATCGAATAAGCAAAACATTTTCTGAATTAATGATTTTTATGCTCTATTCGACTGCAGGGTTATCTATTGCATTTAGTGCCAACTATATTTTGTCTGTGAGAACTCGTGCACTATACGCATTATGTTCATCTTAAAATGGAAGTTTCCGTGACATTTTTTTAATTTTTATAATGTTCAAATGCACGTTTTTCGATTATTCAAGTATTCCAAATTGTTGTGCGATGGTCGTTTTTTACCCTAAAGCTTGAGAAAATTATATATTGATCGAAACATAGAAGCACGACGCCATTTTGTTTTCAACCTAAGCTGTTAAACAAATTTTCTTTTTAAATCCAAATATTGAAAGTGGCGGGATATTTGTTGGGTGAACACAAATCATACGTTAAAATTTAAGCCAGTTCGACAGAATATTCAAAGAAAAAGTGTTTTATCGAATCCACTTGTTTGAGGTGGGTTTTATTTAGCCTTTATTTTGTATTACTGCTTGAAATGCCCTCGTAACTAATACATTTTGTACTTTCGTTTTTAAGTACTATTAACATTTAATTTGATTTTCTGATATATTTCTTAGCGTTTTTTGTATTATTAAACATATTCCCATCGTTACAGAATTACCCCAGAAAATTCGGAAAGTGTTCCGGTACCAGAAAGGTGCAGAGTAAAACGTTCCGGTACAAAGCGCAGGAAACCGGGTATTAAACTCACAGTTTTATCCGTAAGCAGTGGCGAAGGTCAATCAATGACTGTAGAGTGCCAACTGGACACGAGCAAGCAAAAAACCGTAACTTTCAAATTTGACCGTGATGACATGGTGCCTACCGATATTGCAAATAATCTGGTATGCTTAGAATATTTAGGCCTAATTCCACCAACCTCGGTTAAATAATAGTCCTCGGTTACAATGAGTTGTGCGCTTCATCACATAGTAACGGTCGATTAACTTCTATTAATCGCTACCTACTCTAACCAGTCAAATTCAATCATTGAGCATCAGTTAATCGTACCTTAACCCAAAAACGGTCATAAATATTAAGAAAACACGGATAATGTCAAGTATGTATTGACGCTTTCTAATAACAAAAACGATGAATATATTCTTGATTTTATTGAAAGGAGACTGTGAATTTTGAAAGAAAGAACAAATAATTTGAGTTCTTTCGACGGTATTGATTTCCAAATGAGATTTCGCTTATCAAAAGATTCAGTTTGTGAAATTAAGGTGAAGTGAAACACGTCGAGGAACTTGATCGACGCCGATAAAGAAGATTTTTCTAAATGCCTACGTTGCCGACGTTTGTTTTAATATTGACAGCTGGGTCGAATTATATTGGATATTGTACCAAATGGCATACTCCACCTGTCGTTTTCGTACAATAATTATAAAGAAATCGAAGTAAGACTCCAGAAATCCTCTGGATTCGTGCTTTCTGGGGCCCTAATTGACTGCAAAGGGACCCCCTGCGCCATCTGTGATTTCCAAGTTAATTAAATTTTCACTCCGATACCTCGTATTACCATCAATTTAGCATACAAGCACATTCAACACTTTTTTTGCCTTTATCCCGTTCAAATGCGAGTTTATCGATTACCAAAGTGTTCCAAATTGTCATAAAATTGTCCTGACCCTTTCGTTTCTCATTTCATAGCCTTCAATAATTGTACAGCGATCGAAATATGAGAGCTCGGCGCCATTTTGGTTCTGGTCAGGGCTAACTTAAAAAATTTCTTCCAATTTTGCCCCACCCAAATTTTGAATGTGTCAGGACAATTCTTAGACGATCAGGAGTGATTTGTCAAAGTTTCGGCCAGTTTGGTCTAATACCCTTAAAAAAAAGTGTTGTATTCGAATCGACTGATTTGAAGGGGGTTTCACTTCACCTTAAATTCGCTTGCTATTCGCTCTCGGCAAGTATTCTTCACTTTCGTTATTAGATCATCTGTTCCTTCATTGAAGTGAAACTTCTTTAGGCGCACTTGGAGTAAATTTGAGTTGAGTGTAACGAAACCTTCGGCCATCACGAAATCGTGATCGGACAACTTCATGACTCTGACTGTGGGATTATACCCACTACGCTGTAGTTTGTCATCTCTGAGAGATACTGCCAATAGATGCGGCCCTACACATGGAGACTCAAAATGAAAGGGATACTTTTACTGTTGTACCCTATTGTACCTTCACAGTGGAGACGCATCCTTAACTGAGGGTGTGAGGGAGTTTACATGTGTATCATTATCTTTGATTTCGATTATTAAATTATACTCTCAGTTGTGCCGAAAGCATGTGCCAAGAAAGGGAATGAGGATTATGATGAAAAAACGGGAAGATGATCTACTGTTAAACCAAACAAATACAAAAAATCGAAAACTGTATATTTAATTTCTGCAGAATGATTATGAAGAGATTGAAGTAATACTCAAGAGATGTCCTGAATTCGTGATTTTTGATAGTCTACTCGGCTATACTGCGACCTGTTGTATTCAGTGGCAATTAATTTTATGTCCTGAGAGCAGCTACAGCGCACGGGGTACCTACGTCGTACACCCGGAATTCAAAGATATACATTTTTCCCATTTTCGGATTTAATTAATTAATTAATATAATTTTGTGACCATCATGTTTCAAATTATTGAGCATTACTCCTGGCACTCTCAATTGTTACTTTGGAGCTTTTTAGAAGTGAATGATGACAAAAATATGACTTGATTCTGGTTTACACTAAATAACCATTTTTTTTTTTTTTAGAAATTCATTGTTTTAGGGTCAGTAGTGATTTTAGCGTCTCTGTATCCCGTGTTGAAATTTCAGAAAAATTGGTTCACCCTTGTTAACGAAACGTGTGCGCGCTAGCAACTAATCTTTCAAAATTCCCTTTCTTATCGCCATAACCCATACTTAATTTGGATATTAACTTCCGCTACGGTTAGGTAATCAATGATTGAATCGATGTTGGTGGAACCTGTTCTTATTAAAGGCGGTCCATTGTCAATGTTTTTCTGAAATTAAGGTTTGCTATAAATATTTCTATCATGCAGGTAGCCGAAAATTTGTTACCTCAGTCTCAATGTGAGACGTTTGTGGAATTAATAGAAGATATCGTGAAACAATTGCGATTAGATCCGACACGCAGTTTGCCCTTAGTGGCGCATGGTCCTCCGGACCAATCTGCCGGAGGAAGTCCTGTCACGAGTCGGAGGCCTCGGGATCGCGACCACAGTCTCGATGCGGCTAAGGTAATGTAGCTACATATTTCCCTTTAAAGCGGCCTATGAAAACTGAAGTAAAGAATTTGTTAATGTACAATATTTCCACCAACTAATAATGCACCCTTAAATATGTACTTATTTATAGTGGGTGTCCCATTTTAAATGATTCAAGAGGATATTTGAAAACTCAGGATTTAGTCGGAAAGTTACGTATTAGAGTTACATGTTCTCGAACAGGAAAAATGGGAAAAATATGAAGGAATATGTATTTACACTAGTGACATTACAGCAAGCAACACTTGTTGTTTTAATCGGGTCATACTTTTTTTCTTTTTTATTCAAGTTTCTTGTTTGAACACCTACAATTTTTAGAGGAACTATTTCTCGATTAACTCAAAAATTAGCACTGTTTCCCCAAAGAACTTCGTCTTGAGATGGGCCATATGGCGAATAGCAATGAGTCATATATTAGGATGTGGGTCTAACTGAATTCATTCACGAATAAAAATTTAGTTCAATTCATTGTATGCTCTACCTTATATAAGCTGTTGAATAATTAATTTAACACACGATAGGGTTGTCATCAGTCATGTTGAACGTTTTAATAATGTCTTATAGGCATAATATAGTCTCTCAGGAACCGCTGACTCTTTCCAGAGTAAGATATACAACTTTATTAGTAACGAAATACACTTTTTAGCGGAAGCGATTACGGTCGTACCTGACATCTTGAAAAACTACTCTACACTTGACTTTGATTACAAATAGCGCGCCTTCCGGCGATGTCGCTCCCATGCTTATACACCCTTAGACTGTGATATACAGCTATATCACAATAGGTATGTTCAAACGATGCTTCTATAGACCCAACAAGGTGCCGAGCATAACCTGGATACCGTATTATGATAATTATGGTGGCACAACGGTCAACACAGTCCTAAATCCGTTTTTGCAAACACAGTAGGACGCACGTATGGCGTCCTTTTCTTCATTTTTTTTACCAATATATAAATGTAATATTTTGTTTTATTGACGTGCCTGGATTGTATCCTAGCTGTTGTAAACAAAGGGTTACCAACTACTAGCCCACAGGAAGTAAATTCGATGGCTCGAACGTCATTACAAGGTTTAATCTTAAATCGTCCATCAATGGCAACATGTTCACTGTAATCTGATTTTGTCTGTTTTATTTGATATTGTCTAAGAGCTAGGAAATAAAAATCTCTTTCTGATAGAATCGGGAAATCCGATAGTTCTCCATTATTAATGGAGTGGAATTGTGTCAACTAGCGATTAAGATTAGTTTCTTTTACACTTGTTCCCAAGACATTCCTTTGACTTATATTAGTCATCTTTATTTTGGAAATTGTCTAGGCGTTTGTAACATTCGAGACAAACTGTGCATTAATCACATGCTTTTCCCCAAGAACCTCGAATTTCACAAACAAGAGGTCAATTCATTATAGTACATTTGACCCTCTATTTCACTCCCGCGCATTCGACGTTGGACCCTAATATTATTGTTATACTTACCTTCCTATATATATATATATTGATACATAAGTCAAAGCTGTTCGCTCATGGCCCAAAACCTATACAAATCGGAACGAAGTTTTTTACTGCACTGTCCTGTCCAACTGTGAAGAAATGTACGATCTCATGCGAACTTAGCTTTTTTTCTTTATTCAAAATAATTTGCTTTCCGTTACAAAAATAAAAAGTCTCCGTTAAATATATTTTTATTAAGTGGGACTATAAAAACACATTGATAGTGTTGAAATTACTCATTTTTAGACAGATACAGGAAAGAAATGAAACAACATTTCAATGCAGTTTGTGTCATTAATGATCTTGTAAGGGCTCGTGATTTTAAATATAACGAACATCTATGGGTAGGACCAAGGATCTTATGCTGCAGGGGATTGCTCAATTCGCCGCATAGTAGGGCCCGAGAAGATCAAAACTGGCATTAAATCGAATCATCATGGCGTGATTTTGTAAGTTGCATATATGCAGCTTCTTGGATTATTTTGATTCGTAAAATTAGTAGGGAATAGTTTGCGCAACTTACCGGTACCAGTAAGATGATAAAGCAGCTGTACGAATGACTTTATTAGTCAGAAATTTACAGCACTACATCATATTCATGGTCATCTTCGTTCGCATCTTCATCATCATCTTCGTAAGCATGGAAGACCTCAATTGGCGTCATCGATGTCATCGACCACGTCATGAATAGAAACATGTATGGGAGGTTGTAATACATCTAGGGCTTCTTTTGGAAGGCGTTCCTTTTTAATCCTTGCTACTTGTCGCTTGTGAATACGCCTCTAGAACAGAAAGTAGCAAGAAGTAGCGGACAAACTAACGGTTCGAGAATGTCAGACGTGTAACCAATTCGCAGAAGTAGTAATCAAAACTCGGATTAACTCGGAACGTGATTAATAACGTCAAAGTTTCTGAAATAATGATTAAGTATCCTTTATCGCTCATGACTCTGTTATGTCGCAACAGCCTCGGCTGTTGGAGTGACTTTCAGACGTGCTATTTTAACAAATGGAATGGTTATGAAATCCTCAAATTCAGGTAAATACCTCTGTCTTCATAAGGATAGATCTGTATTGAAGTGCATATTCACTATAAAAGCAGGCCTCAGCAGAGCCATGAGCGATAAAGGATATTCAAACATTATTGCAGAAACTTTGACGTTATTAATCACGTTCCGAGTTAATCCGAGTTTTGATTACTACTCCTGCGAATTGGTTACACGTCTGACATTCTCGAACCGTTAGTTTGTCCGCTACTTCTTGCTACTTTCTGTTCTAGAGGCGTATTCACAAGGAACAAGTAGCAAGGATAAAAAAGGAACGCCTTCTAAAAGAAGCGCTAGATGTATTACAACCTCCCATACATGTTTCTATTCATGACAAGGTCCATGACGTCCATGACGCCAATGAGGTCTTCCATGGTGATGAAGATGCGGACGAAGATGACATTGACTACGATCTAGTGCTGTAAATAATCTAACCAACAAAATCATTCATACAGCTGCTTTATCGTCTTACTTGTGCTGGTAAGTTGTGCAAACTATTCTCTACTAATTTTACGAATCAAAATAACTCAAGAAGCTGCATATATGCTTTTCTTTTAACACTACTAAGGGAACTGGAAAGAAATATGCAACTTAAAAAATCACTCCATGACGGTTCGATTTAGTACCAGTTTTGCCCGTCTCTGTCCTCACTGTGCGCCGATTCTTTCTCCACGGGGGGGGGGGGGGGGTCACTGCGATGCCGTCCCAATACATTCAACCTGACGGAACTGTATTTCAAGCAATTCTCGTCAATCTTTTTAACATTTTTATAGTAGCTTCTAGAAAAACAAATTTTGAAATCCATCTTAAGGCTGTGAGTAAATCACATTGTGATTATGATGATACAAGACATATATTGGTCTAATATGCCGAAGAGTTCCAGTATTCCTGCTTGAAGTCTGAAACAGAATCATACATTCAGTCTTTTTTTGTTTTATAGAAATGAAAATATAAATTACTTGAGATGGTGATGCATCGCCAACAACTAATTGTAACATAAACAGATTTTGTGAGATAATTGTTTATTGCTGAATTAAAATAGAAAAGAGTTTCGTTTCGAATTTGAATTAATTGAAACAACGAGTATTGGTTAAAATGTGTGTTTAAAATTAGTTCAATTAATTAACGTACTAAAACAGTGATTCGCTTAATTGTTTTTGTATTTTGTTAGCTACGTGTCGCTTTCTGTCCGATTCTGGTGTGCTGGTATATGTGCGTTCTCTCTCACGTTGGACTTCATTACACTGTTTATTTGCATTTAAATCATTCATGCGGATAATTGTTCTCCCATTTGCAAAATAATTGGATGATGTCTATTGACAGTATTCTCCGTTTCTTACTTTTTAAAGTCAATTTTTTTACGACAGGATTTTTTCCGCCATTTATATCGATGCAGATCATACTGAAAAAATGATTGCATTTTTTACCCATTTTTTACAAATGTAATGACAGTTTAATAAGACCTCCGAACGATTATTACTGTACCGATGATGGTAAACTGGAGGAATTTTCCGATTTAATCGTATGTATATAATCGCCTAATTCGGGATCAGTACTTTTAAATATTTTGGCAATGAAACTGGCAATGTATTCAGTTGCATCGGCTATTGTTTCTAGCACATTTGCGTAAAAATTAAATTATTTCATTTATTCGATTGTAACAAATTATAAATAGAATACTTTTCTATTACAATGCAGTATCAAGCATATTCCCTGAATAATTGTATATCTTACAATCAGTTTTTTTTGTTATACAAAATGTCCAAATTATTTTTCTATTTTTATAGAGTACGTTTCTACTTCTGTCAAATAAAAACTTACTACAAATATATACTTTTGTTTCTAATTTCAAGCTGAAATGCCGTAATTTTCCGCTTATTAAACTAACATATATTTAAATCAATATAACTACTATTTCATGTACCCATAATCGTAAAATCGATTATAAAATATGTTTTCTCGAAAATTACAATAAATGTGTTCAAAAGACGAAGAATGTTGAATAGAATGCTGTTTCGTAATGTTAACCCTTTCGTTACCTTGGACGAGATATCTCGCGACCCAATACTGACCGATTAACGCTTTTGGCGAGATATCTCGCGATCCGATACTGGCCGATGAACGCTTTTGACGAGATATTTTGCGACCCGATACTGACCGATGAACGCTTTTGACGAGATATCTCGCGACCCGATACTGGCCGATCAACGCTTTTGACGAGATATCTCGCGACCCGATACTGGCCGATTAACGCTTTTGACGAGATATCTCGCGACCCGATAGTAGCCGATCAACGCTTTTGACGAGATATTTCGCAATCCGATAGATAGATCCGATAGATTATCGTCAAAAGCGTTAATCGGCTAGTATTGGGTCGCGAGATATCTCGTCCAAGGTAACGAAAGGGTTAAATGTACTGGGACTGGTCCGTCTATGGTAGCACAATGGCGTGGGGAGTTTGATTATATGGTGAGTATACGGATTGAGCACTCCTCTGTGGCATAGGATCCTTGGGTGGGACAACGTGCTGTGGGGGTGGAGCCGCGATGTTCGTCGATTGTCAAAAGGGACGATAAGTTAGTCCGTATCAAGCCCAATTATGGGAGATTAATTGAGACAGAGCCAATCGATTGAATTAACCCTTTGCACTCGAGAGTTGACTCTGTCACTACTTGGTCCGATGCGGCACTCAAGAGGTGACTCTCGGTCATCATTTGGTTTGATGGAGAAACCCGATCGGCAACAAAGTATATTATGTTTGTATAATTTAACGAAGTGTAAAATGATACCCCTTGCCATTTAACTGGGACGATTCTAACAAATAGGAAGGAGTTCCCATGTCGAATAAAAAAATTCCAAAGGAAATCCATGGCAGTATACCGCAAAGGAAATACTTTAGTTCTAACATGGAAAGACAAAAGGATCGTCATATCTTTGACCACTTGAAATAATGCGAGAATAACGCCCGTAAAAAGGATTTTACGAGGCGATGTTGAAGTTACTGTAAAAAAAAAAACAATGTTATCATAAACTATATAAAAATATATGGGCGGCGTTAATCGAGAGAACCAATATGCCTCGATACATTGTTTTCTAAGAAAGTCCTTGAAATGTTGGCTTAAGCTATTTGGGGGGGGGTCTACAGATTTGTTCAGTTAATTCTTATGTTCTGTACAAATTAATAAAAAAACAGAGAAACAAACAGCCGCTTAGTCGTCTGCAGAATGGAAAAAACTTTAGTTAACCAATTGAGAGGAGATTTCCGCCAGACTTGTAATCGAGCTTCTACTTCGACCTCTACTTTCGACGAAATTTGATCGAATGAAAAACTACATGTCATTTTAACAGGAGTTAAGATGGATTGCAAGGTTTGTTCTCAACGAAATAAGCCCGGCGAAAGACATCAAACAACATATTACTGCAATAATTGTCCCGACAAGCCGAGGATGCATCTTGGGCATTGTTTTATGGAGTACCATACAAAGCAACAATACAGTCCTTAATATTTAATACATTTTCTTGTTTCACACGTAAGGATACATAAAATATTAAAATATACTAGTTTTATACGTTAATTTGTATGTGAAATTATTTTAAGGGGTATGGCCACGGTAGCGGGTATAAAATCATGTGCATATTCAACAATTTTTTTGTTGTATAAAAAGTAATTTATTTATGGAACTAATTACAGATACATTTAGTGTATATATGAAAGTAACAAAAATTGTTTGCTTTATTCATTTTATTATGCAAAATGGCCGACAACTCCTATTTGCTTTCTTTATCATTTTTCCGAGACGTTCCACGGCGTGACATTTGGCGTCCACAATTTTTGACCTAGAACAAAACAAAAAAATTCTCGTTAATCTACATAAAAATACCTAGAGAAATGCATATGGAATTTTAAAAATATTAATTTGTTCGAAAATGGCCGGTATTTGAAGTTAACAGGTGAATTTCCAGTGAAAAATTTCGTATAAAACTGCTCATGAAATGGAACGTTATTAATTAATCCAAAATTCCGTACGTACTTCTCTGCGAAATACAATTACAACGATAATTTAGAAATTTGGTCAATCGGAAGAAATTTGTCGAAGTTATTTATCACGCGAATTAGAAAAAAGCTGTTCTGAGAAAAATGCGTTTAAAGTTTGACGTATAACTTTTTTGTTGTTAAACTTGAAGAATCGAACCAAAAAAATTGTTTACCTTTAGTCTGTGATGCCAGCTTCATAAAGTTGGCCTTCTAAGGCAAAATTTTCCTCCTCTTCAGCTTTCCTACGCATAGTTACGCACAGTACGTACAGTTTTCGTTGCTACAGCAATTGCTTCGACAAGTTTGTCATAAAAGGAATGGTATATCGACCGCGGCAATTCCATGAAGGCACAAAATTGTTTTTATACCATTCAAACCTACACCTAATAATCGCATTGTTAAGGTAATTCTACAATTAATTTCATACCCATTTCTCACATAAGGGCAATTAGGTATTTCAGTGTTTTCACACTGGCTACAAGAAATTACGATCTTGAAACCCAAACTACACATGGGCGATTCAGTGATTTTTACATCTTGACCGCACGTTTTGCAAACAACCACTTGAGCAATTGCGTTCATAGCAGTTACGAAATTTATAAATCTGTTACCGAATTCGGCGTTAGTGTCAGTATCACGCGAACTCGTTGACAGTCGTAGTTTCTTGGCCGACGCGCTCACGCCTTCTGCATTTGCCTCTACTAAGAATCGATTTACCAGTCTACGCTTCGAAATATTGGTCTTATGCGAAGACCAAGTATTGATTTTATCCCCTTCTTTGATAGATAAACCTTTTTTTGAGCCACTCATTTCGGCTGCTCACAAAAAAGTGCTTGAACTTGCACAAGACAAAATTACGTACAAAAAGTAGAAGAGCAACTGAATGGCGTCCTTTCAACGGTCATACTGGCATTAGATAATGCTCTATAGGTATGTTTTCGTACAAGTAGACAACCAGTGCTCTCTAATGGTATAGCTCCGAAAATCCGAGGGCGTCACGCGGTGCGCTCGGGTACTCTACGGCCGCGCTACAAGTAGGCTTACGTTACACGCTCAAAGTCGGTCAAGAAAAATTTTTTCGCTGTAAGTCGAATGCTAACTTATTCTTATGATATTAAAGCATCGTTTAAGCAAAAAAAAACGTTCCTTTTTTTTTTGAAAATTCTACCGTGGCCATACCCCTTAAGTTAGCCGTATGAAATTCATCAAGCATGCGGAAAATCGGCTCGAGTTGCTAGTTTGTCCGGGCGAAAAAGGCCTCCAGTGTAAAGGGTTAATAATTTTTCCTCGCGATTGTGTTTCTCTTTTTTACTGTGTTCTCTCCGCATTCAAATCAGAAAATTTACAGAATTCAGAAGTGGGATCAAGACCTGCGTTACGCAATAAATTTTCGAAAATCTCTAACACGCCACATGCCGAAATGGGCGTTCGTATTGATGGGTTCGTTCTAGAAGATTCTTCGGTGCGCGATGAAACCATCAAATTGCTTAGGTGGTTGATTGTCGAAGAACCGTGGAAATGTATTGTGCCTTCTTCCTGGAACTGATCAGGATTAAGGGTTGAATTGCAAGGCAGCAAGATCAAAACCTGGGTGATTTTGCAGTGGTTTACGGGTGAAAAGCTTCTCGCAAAATGAAGGAGGGAAGGAGGTGTGATCCGAAGAACACCACAGTACTGAACAATAGCTGACCTGAAGAAGGTGTTGAGATCTAGAGGCCTCACCCGGCTAGCAACAAGGACGTACTCATTTCATGTCTCTAGAAGAACGATCCGAAGGGATTGTGAAGAGAAGTGCAGTGGGAGCCGGAGACACGAGATTCGGACGAATCTAACGAGGGTCACGAGTCGAATGAACTAGAGTTTATTAGGAGACAAAACGAATATCCCCTGCAAGAACTGGTAGTAACCAGCAAGTTAATTCAGAATCTTCACGGAACCGCGAAACGTAAAACTCAGGAGAATGAGCGTCAGAAAGCACCAAGAGAAGCGGTTCAGCAAAAGGAGGCCGTAAGTCGTCAATCAGAAGAAAAAGCTAGGAGAGACCTCGAGACAATTCAAAATGACGGTCCAGTCGAACCCAGGAGGACGGAATGAACGAGGGTTACGAGTCGGCTTTGGGAGGGTGTACCTAATGGTCACCGCAGAATGTGGTGGGTGAACGTCAAGGAGAGGCATTAAGTATCGTTGGCGAATAAAAAACCTTAGTGAAATGACTGAAATACAAACAAACAACAAAGAATAGGCTGGGTGATGATCGAAGGCCGGAGCGGAGACGATAAAGAGGACTCGAAAATCTGATAGAAACACCGCAAATGGTCACTGGAGAAACTCTGAACATAAGTATTTTGATAATTAGAGATCTCTTAAATACGTTGGATGGGTCCGACGGAAATATGGATAGATGGGAACGGCAGGTTAGGTTGCTTAAAGCGGCTTACCGTTTAGATGACACTGTCACGCGTCCAATAGGTAGGTGTCCTAATAGGTTTCAAGTTAAAAGGCAAAACTCATTCATGGTTTCATTCGAAATCGGCACATATTGAAATAACCGCAAAGGAGCCATTAGAACAAATTCGGAGAATGTTCTTTCGATGCTCAAGTGAAACCACATTAAGAAAACGATTTGAGGAATGAATTTGCCTATAAAACTTGAGATACTCTTTCTTATCAAAATCAAATCATTTTGAAATTTGGAATTTGAATTTTGAAAAACTGTTATCAGATTTGGATTCTCCTTCTAAGAATCCAGCAATGTTGAAGTTGACCATTTTTGATCCACCATTTTTAATTTTGAAATTTTATTATCAGATTGGATTCGTCGCCCGCAGAAACTTTAAAATTCCGTTTTATACAAATCCAACCATTTTGAAATTTTTATTCAGCATGTTGAATCCGCCATTTTGAATTTAGAAATTCTTTTAGATCCCCAGGTGTGTGTGCGTGCGTACATGCGTGCGTACGTGCGTGCGTGCGTGCGTGCGTGCGTGCGTGCGTGCGTGCGTGCGTGCGTGCGTGTGTGTGATTTGCACGTCGGCTACTAGGTCGCCACAAACAGTTGATCACCTGGGGAGCGTTGCGATGATGCTAGATGGGAGTACATGCACGAGTATGCCAGACCAGGTCCTCCGCGATGGTTTTTCCATCGGCCGGCTAGACCATGGCGAATTTAGCCTCACTTTCCCGTATGGAGGGGGACGATGCGATGCCACCAAATCTCCCGGAGAGAGCGATCCATGCCGTTAGATTCGCGTAAAAAGTGACGTCGGTACACAGCAGAAGAATCCGTCGATTTGCCTCCTTTTTCAGACGACTCGGGGTATCCCGACCGGACACTATGCCGGCGTATTCGAGTACCCAGGTTTACTTGTTACTCGGGGCTTAGGTATTCTAACTCGGGAGGGCACCCAACGCCTCGTCTCCTGGAATTATGACCCCTAGTTAGCGGGATTGCGCTATGCCGTCAGGCCACGCAAGGGTATCGCGATAGGATATGTCTGGAGGAGTTGCGCAACGATAACAGGTCCAATGCTTATCGATCGGATAAGAACGGTGAGAGAAGCACCGATCCGCAAACCCACGCCTTTTATACCCGTGGAATCCACGGTCTCTATTACATAGTCTATTATACCATCCTCGCGATTTTGCCGCTCGTTAAACGTGCGCGAGGTTTGCTCTTGGCGCGTCCAGCAAGCGAGTCATTTTTGGTTCCTCGCGATGCTGGTGTCTTCCTTCCCGCTCAATATCGCGGTCATCAAATTCTCGCGAGAAGATTTTCATCGTGGTGCATAGATCACGCGCACGGTCCTACCGGCACATCATAGTATAGCAGATAGCACGGAACAATTTGAAAAGGTGACAGGAGTTAGAAAATGTTACATTTTTTAGTTAAGTCAAGTATCTATTTGTTATACATTTTATCAACGAACTTATAAATATTTATCCGATTGAAATACCGATATTTGGCGTTAAGACCTCAATAGCGTTCGCGCGTACATGTAATGTATACGCATACCTGTGTTACGGAAGTAGGCCCTATTTTTCAAAAACCTTATAAATTTACCAGTTCACTAACGTCCGACAAAGCTGCCGATTCAAAGATGCAATTCTACAGAATCGGCAAGGCAACAGCCGGTGTTTGACAGCGCACGGAGACGCCTTATGCCAAAGTCCGTCGACCCCACCCGCACCGACCTCTTTTGACAGTATATAAACACCCCAAAACAGCGTCAATGGGGGCTTGGAAGACGTTTGACCGCCGTTTGGTAATGAGGTGTCCTCGGGACTTCCCGACTGTTAGAACTCTGTGTCGGTGTAGGGAACTGATCGGACTTTGGTATCGACAGCCACCGTACATCGTTAGGGAGACCAAACAAGTTGGTTACCGCACAATCCAGTCGCGCGTTTTCAAGTTGCGGACAAGTATAAACGACGAAACAACCTGATTACGAAATTTGTATAGCGTCTTTCAGGCTAGGTAAAACGTTTTTGAAGGATTATTACATTTTTATAGTTTGTCCAATAATTTCGAATAAGACTGTTTCTTTAACAAATTTCTAATTATAGTTTATAATTCAAATCGTTACTTCAGTTTGATGTACGTACTTCGAATAGTTTATGCCCTGTTATGTGGCGGCCAGGAGGTAGCGAGGCCCAAGGAATTCGGGGATAGATTAAGTGATTTTATCTCGAATGCTCGCGTAACGTATTTATTGTTTTAATGAGATGACCCAAGCGGCTAGATCCTCCTCTGGTAGTATCTGCGGGGACCGCGGACCTAAGGAGGGTCTCAATAAATGGCAATTAGTAAATGTGATAACAGGGTAGCTGTATTTATCTGTCTGCTGAAGGTTGTTACAACTAAGCTGCAAGGGGTAGTCAAAGTGCCTATTCTAATTTCTCTGGGTTTGTCCTACTTCCGCGTATCGGTGATTCGGGTGTCGCTATAATGCCTTACTTACATACACGCAGAAAGCATGCGAAACGCGAAGCGGCCTTGAAACGGCTTAACCAATAAGCCTAATGTCTTAACCCTAATGCGCCTAACGCATTATGCGTTGATTCCGCTCACTTTCTGCGTGTTTTCCACGCGTTTTCCGGGAAGTAAATGAAGCATAAGACGGTTGGCGACAGTGGGTCGCTGAACGCCAGAAACGCTGACGCTAGGATTCTTTGTTACTTGAATGGCGGACTACGCGTAAATCTAATCTATTTCGCAATACGAAGATTTAGATCTCAGTTGTTCGACAAGGTTAATAATCTTATTCTTATTCTATCCGGTTACCCGGAGCTAGACATGGAATTCATGATTTAATATTCGATTCGATCGGAGATGTGGGTGATGAAATATAAGTGAAAATGAAAGTGAGAATGATCCGAGCTTGCCCTGTACTTGGCTAATCAGCGGCCATTTTTTCCGTACAGTTCGATGGTTTCCGACTCACTGGGAACTGAGAATCAAGAACCAGGAACTCCAAACTCGTGATCGTTGACTGAACGTAGAAGTCGATAGAGTGATGGCAAAAGGCGCTAATAGCTTGTTTTATTGGTAGGTTTGGCAATGTATTCCAGTTGATGGGAGTTTTGCAGCTCTCGGCGAGGGCTGTGGTGTCGGAGTGTTCTGATGCGCTGCAGAGTCGTCAGGATGTGATTTTGGGTCGATCGATGGCTTCCAGGGTCTCTTGGTCGATGGTCCGATTGCATCAGGTGGACTCTATTCGCATGCTTGTTTCCTAATTGTGCGTCCGTTCTCAGAATTCCGTGGCTATCTTCCAGGTTCCGGCTATGATTTATCCCTAATTCGGAGGTACGAAAGGGTGTGTTACGTCCCACGTAACCCACTCCTCTAATTATTATACATAAAATACTTTCACAAAAACACTTTGATGTAAAATACTTCGCCGAGTACAGGAATGCTGGAACCTCTTATACAGAAAATGTGTATTACATATAAAGTTTCCATACAAAAAGCACTTAAATCATATTACAGAATCAAGTACAAAAATCACGATTACATACCCACTTATTTTACTAGTCGGGGTTGACACCATTTTAATGTATTTATATGTGAATTTTAAAATGTTACTACTCATTCATGTTCTGATTTATAATTACGTATGATTAATTGTCATTTAATTCTTTACGAATGCGCGTCTGCAGAGTCGCTCAAAAGTCTTTACAAAGAAAAAGTTTCGTTCGCAAAGGATTACCATTCCGTACAACATTACGTGATTATTTATTAACTACTATATCTTCGTTCAGTGTTTTTTGTATTTAAAATGAATATGTATTATATGAACTAAGGACACATGCCCTATGACTCTAGAGAACCACCACCTTTGGAGGTTAAAAGGCTGGTCGAGTACGCAGAAGAACGGAGGTTGGAGCTCCTTCTGGGATGTGATGCCAATGCGCACCACGTAGCATGGGACAACACAGGCGTCAACTAGAGGGGGGTGGATTTCCATGACAATGTGCTCAGCACCGGCCTAGTAATCCTCAACATGGGAAATGAACCAACCTTCATGGACTGCAGAAGACAAGAGATTATAGGCATAACTCTATGCACGGAGGGCATGGCGGGTCTGGTAAGAGACTGGAGGGTCTCCAGCGAGCCCTCTGGCTCGGACCATTGACTAATACGTCTATCCCTCCGCAGCGAAACCAGAATAAAATGGGGTCGCAATCCCAAGAAAACAATCTAGGGGGGATACACCGCAGATCTATAGGGAACACTGCGCGGGGTCTCAACCAGGCTTCATATCATAGACCAATTGGAAGAGGCCTCACGCACTATCAGCGAGGCCATCAACAAGGCCTATGAACTGAACTGCTCATTGAAGGCCGCCCAACAGACGGCGGGGTTTGTTGGTGGAATGGCAAGCTGGCAGAGTTCAGACTGCGAGTAAAGAAGACCTTCCATAGGGCTAGAAACACAGGAAAGGAAAAGAACTGGAGATTATTTCGGAGCCTCCAGAAGGAATTCAGCAAGGCAACCAGAGCCGAAAAAGAAAACTGGAGGAACTTTTGCGCTAGCGTAGAATGCCAATCAGAAGCATCCAGGCTGCCCAAAATATTGAATAAAAAGCCGAGCTCCGATATGGGCTGCCTAAGGCGGTCGGATTCAAGCTATAAGGAAAATATAGAGGAATCCCTGAAGTTCTTGCTGGAAACTCACTTCCCGGGCTTTGGGGCAGCTAGCATAGCCATAACACATGTCCCGCAGGCTTAGAATGCCGACAAGGTGGTTTTCATACCCAAGCCTGGTAGGAACGGCCACGTTAAGGCCAAGGACTACAGACCGATCAGCCTATCCTCTTTTATATTGAAAGTCTTAGAGAGGCTGGTCGATAGGTATATAAAGAGCGGCCCTCTGTACACACGACCGCTGGTATCGTCCCAGTATGCCTACAGGGAAGGGAGGTCCACCGAGACTGCCTTACACCACCTTGTAGGCAAAATCGAAGCACTACTAGCTGAAAAAGGTAGTGCTCTATCACTTTTCCTGGACATAGAGGGGTCTTTTGATAGCACTTCATAAAAAGTCATCAAGGAATCGATGTCCTGATTCGAAATCCCGGAAGCACTAATATACCGGACTCTCAGCATGCTTGAGGGAAGAACAATCACAGGAACGTATGGTGACTACGCGATAGGAGGCAGACCCGCCTGAAGATGTCCATAGGGAGGAGTTCTTTCCCCTCTACTGTGGTGCATCGTGGTGGACGATCTCCTCTCGAAACTACAGAAGGCCGGCTTCTACGTCTTCGGCTACGTCGATGACATAGCCATCATTTCAAGGGGTGATCATCTGGGCATACTGAGGGATGTAGTTGCGCACGCCCTAAGAACTACAGATAACTGGTGCATGGCGGTCGGGCTGACAGTTAACCCTGAAAAGACAGCCGCCCTGATTTTCACCAGGAAGTATAAACCTATTGACCAATTGAGGATGCGGGGTCAAAACATAGAATAGGCCAGCTCAGTTAAATATCTAGGGGTCTACTTGGACTCTAAACTGAACTGGGGGACCCATCTGGAAAACCAGAGACGGAAATTATACGTTAAAATGTGGAGGTGTAAGAGAGCCATGGGTAAGACATGGGCTCTTAAACCCAAAGTTGCCTTGTGGATTTACGAAGTATACGTGGATTACGAAGAATACCACGCCTGACTTATGACGCGGTGGTCTGGTGGTCCAGGGTGGAGGGTATGGGGACTGGAAACCTGCTGCGGAACCTGCAGGGGGGTTTCCTGCGTGCAGCGGCGGGGGCCATAAAGACTACCCCCACAGAGGCGCTGGAAGTAGTCCTCCACCTTCTCCTCTGGACCTTCGGATTCTTACTCAGGCAAGGACTGCGGCGTATAGGCTTAAGTGTCAAGAAGAGCGGAGTCCTACAGGTCCCGGGCACACAGAGATTAATTTCCTGAAACGACGCCTGTACCAGATAACCAGGATAGGATTTCGAGGAAATACCAATTGGCAAATCCTATAAAACAATCATACCTACCAGGGAAGAGTGGCAAACTCCAAGCTCCCTAACTGACCCCAAGGCAGAAACCTGGTACACCGATGGATCGGGATACAAGGGCAGCTGCGGGGCCGGTATCTATGAACCAAAACGAACCATAGGGAATGTATACCTATAGGGACCCATGCCACGGTATTTCAGGCCGAAATGGTGGCAATAACAAAAAGTGTCGAAAACCTGCTTAAAATGCAAGGATGTGCTAGATTCATAAACATCTGCACGGATAGTCGAGCAGCTATTGAAACACTAGCTGGCGCCACCACGGAGTCAGCCACCGTGTGGAAATGTATGCAAGTCTTGGAGGAACTGGGGACCCGGATTAGGGTAACCATAATCTGGGTACCTGGACACCAAGGTATACCAGGCAATGAAGTAATAGACGACTTGGCAAAGAAGGGAGCACTAGAGGTACCTCCGAGACAGATTGTAGGGACTCCTTTTGCGGAAGGAAAGCGGGAGATCAAATACTCCCTCGAGCGAACTCATGAAAATCGATGAGGGAATGACAATAGCTTCCGACAAGCAAGAATGCTGATGAACAAACCATCAACAGAGAGAACCAATGAACTCCTGGGGATAAGCAAGGAAAGACTGGGACCAGCCATAGGCCTCCTCACTGGGCATCTTGCTCTACGAGCACACATGCATAAACGTGGATTGTCTGATCAATCCGACTGTCGATTGTGCGGTGAGGACAGGGAGGACAGCAGACACATTCTGTGTGATTGCCCTGTCCTGGCGTGTCGTAGATACCAGGAACTAAGGAAAACATTTTTAGATCCCAGCGACCTGCAAAACCTGAGAGCGGGCAGAGCCTAATCAGCCTAGCGAAAAGAGTAGGGCTGGGGCTAGCGAACTGGCCTCGGTAAAGCAGTGGAAAGCTACAAAGGATCTCTAGATCTAGGTGGCAGAGGGACAGAAGCCCAACCGCAGCGTTTAACCTTAACCTTATATGAATTAAGGATGACCTCCACTATTGTTATGATAAACAATCACTTAATGTTCTACGAAATGTTAATCCTTTACGGAAGGGACTTTTTCTCTGTAAAGACTTTGGATCGACTCTGCAGACGCACATTCGTAATAAATTAAATGACAATTAATCGTACGTAATTATAAATCGGAATATGAATGAGTAATTACATTTTCAAACTCGCATATGAATACATTAAAATGATGTCAACTCCGACTGGTCAAATAAGTGGGTATGTAATCGTGATTTTTGTACTTGGTTCTGTAACATGATTTAAGTGCTTTTTGTATGGAAACTTTATATGTAATACACATTTTTTCCATACCTAAGAAGTTCACAACATTTCTGTACTCGGCGAAGTATTTTACACCGAAGTATTTCTATGAGGATTTCATAAATTTTTGTTTTTATAACATTAAGAGACAATGTGGTCTGAAAGAGGTAGGCTTTAAAATTGCACGGCACATACAGTGCAAATATGTTTTTAACGACATAATCCAATTTTTAGGAAAAGTATAGGAACAGGGATACTGTATGTGAAAAACAGATACATATATTTATAAGAATTTACAGGAAATGAAAATTAGAGAAGCATTGCAAATAGTACGCAGTGTATATTGTGCAGTCTATCGATTCACACTATGCATGTATTTTTCTATACATGTACATATTTTTCTTAAAGAGTAATTGACTTAATTAATATTTTAAATTTCACATTTATGATTGTTCCAATTAACCTCTTGCGCTGGAATGACATGCTACACACGTCCAATGTCATTTACATCTAAAGTGGGAATGACGTGCTATGTACCCTAGCGGACATGAATGCTTTCTTTCCAGGTACACGGCATCGCCGGGGTAAGAAGGGGAGGCATTCATGTCCGCCAGTGTACATAGACTGATTATAATATCTGAAATACGAGTTAGAGATGGGTATCTGTCAATTAATTTTCACTGCAAGAGGTTAAAGCAATTTAAATATATAAATTAAATTTTTTAAAAAATATGTAAAAGGGTAGAATAATAATACGTAACAAAAGTTAAATTGTCTGATATTTTAAGAGACTCGTCGAGTTTAGCGCCAAGTACCAGGTAAACTACCAGGTGAGACCATAGGTTTGTTCGCATTGACTGCACTTTCTACAGTCGAGTGTAACGAGTGTACTACACTTTTCTTGAGAAGTGCAGAAGTGTAGATGCACTTTCGTCGACGTCCCGAACGCCAGCAACCTCACGAAATTCTAAGATGATTGATTTAGTAGAGCGGTACGCGATTTTGAGGTTATCTGTATCGGACGATGATGAATACGAAAATGTAATGCTTCCTCCAGCCTTACTTCCTGGGCTGTCTTCGTTTTCTTCAAATCCTACAATTCGTTCTATTGCTTTGTAATTGTAGAAGGTGAAAATTCCTTTCACGAATTTCAGGTATTGAGGATCAATAAGAGTGAGAATGTTATTGCACTAGAATGAAAAACAATTTAAGTACAACAGGGAAAAATTATAGTTTAGTTAATTCCAACCGCGGTTACGTAGTAATACATAATTATTGTAACTTGTTTCAAACATTACGTACAAAACTCAAACGCAAAATCGTTCTATACATGAAGAAGATGCATTAATAATTACTTCTATTTATATTATGTTGAGATGTTAGCATAAACTTTGTATTTTCCCGTTTGTTGGTCTTTTCAATTTTGAAATTTGCCGCCAAATTCGCGGACTACACTTCTTGCACTCGCTCGGGATTGAGGGTAGAAAGTGTAAAGAAAGTGTACACTCGGTGTAGATGCACTCGCAAAACGAATAGCGATGTCTGCGTCACTTCCGTCAAAACGAACGCCAAAGTGTACACTTTTCGTAAAAGTGTAGAAAGTGTAGGCGTAACGAACACACCTCATGTATACTGGAATTCATCGGTAGTTACCTCACGGACCTACTGCCCTCTGCGGCCGTGCGGTGTATTAGCGGCGGGAGCAGCGCGGAATTTGAATCGTGCGAGGGGCAGAATGGATTTCTTAAAGAAAATAAATGTTTATAAACAAAAACAATGAATGAAACTTATTTAAATATTATTGTGGAGTGACCCTGACCCACTTAACATAGTTTTTGTTAAATGATTATATACAGAATTTCTTAAAGTATATAATGAAACATATTTTTTAAAAGTTAACAAGTTTCTTAGCGATTCAATTGTTCCATCCACTGAACCAAAGTTAGACTATTATATCAACTTGAAAAAAATAGTTTATTAATATTTATACAGTGAATTGCCTTAGGAAAATTTGCAATGCATTCACTTTCGGACATAGAAGCGCAATCGTGATTTCATGTCTCTTATATATTTACGTTCAACACCTTTCTTCGTATTCCTCGAATAAATGGACACCTGTAAATCATTAAATAAGCATGTAAATTAGCACCCGTAAATATAAGTAAGACTTTCCTTATCCGAGTTTTTTTATAAACGCAAATCAGAGTAACTTTTAAAAATTCAATTAATTCGGAATAGGTTTCTGAAACGTAAAATACCATTTTGTATTTCGTATTTGAAATAAGAACCATAAACTATTTTGGATTTACTGCTTTAAATGAATTTTGAATCTGTTTCCATTTGAAATTAAATACTTCCAGAGAAATGAGAATGTAAGGAAAGAATCGATCAGAATGATACTTGTTCTATCAACTGGATCAAAACTGATCGAACTGATGTAATCAAATTGCTTACTTGTATTTTAAATACAAGTACGAGTCATAAAATTACGTGTCCGAAATAGTCATGGACAACGAACGGTTAACATTAGGAGTAGATGTCACAGTTTATTCGAGACGATAGTTCTCGTGGAGGAATTGATCCTTCATTCCCTCTGATAATGACTTGATCGCGTTCGTTGTAAAATGACGATCCCCCTTGCGAGCCGCGAAAGGAAGGGGCGATAAGGCCCGAGGGTGAATGACTCCAAGCGAGAACGCCATCGGGACACATAAGACTCGCGAGAGAGTAAGGGAGAACGCCGCTCCGGAAGGGACGAGACTGTTGCCCGGGGTAGAAAGAGAGTCTCCTCACCGGCGTGAAAATATTGACAGTAATCCGTTTATCGGGAAACCGATATCGAGACCCTTACAGCAGGGGGGGGGGGGTGGAAGGCCCAAGACTGGCGTTTTGAGAGTGACAGTGGAAGCTCGGGGCCTATGCGACTCGTAGGAGTAAGAGAGAATGCCATGTCTAGAACCTTCGGGCCCCCAGCCGGCGGCCGAGCCAAGTCGGCCCAGACGAGAGGTAGCCTATTCCTGGTCAGGGCCCGAAACCCGGCCCCATAAGTTTGTCCTTCAATTGGCGCCGCTCGAAAACTGGCGCAGTGTCATTTTCAAGATGAATATGGTTGTTAATTATTTTTTCACATTTTGATATTATTTCTCCTTAGCACAGGCTTAAGAGAAGCAACTCCAACATGAAAGTTATTGTTCTCCGGACGGAATTTCCAATACTTTAGGTACCCACAGATGGTAATGGCCTGTATTGTAATCCGCCCTTCAAAAGCGGGTGACGATGTATAAATTCCCAAAGGGGTATAATCGTTTTATTACCTTGCGGCGGGAGTACATTTTCCCTGTTTACCCTGTCGATGAACACTGTGAAAACAGAACTGATCGGCGAAAAAGGAATAAATTTTATAAATATTAACAACTTCGATATCGTCACATGTTACGCTCCACGTAATGTTCCCTGCACGTGCATCGGCTTGCGTATCGAACTGGGACCGGGAGGCCCAAGTCATTCAAAGAAAACTCATAAAGTTGTCATTTTCTCTTAGGTTCAGATAGCCAAGGGCCATCCTGCCTTAGTCCCGCGATCCGCCAACCCGAGGAAATAATAAATAAGACAGCGGGTTCCCGGTACCTTTAAGCCGCGCTCGTAAAGATAGGAATTAGGGAAACGGGACCCTCGCGATATCCGAACTCACCCCTGCACGGGCAAGTCCATAAATTCTGGTCAAATCGTGACATTAGTAGTTTTGTAGAAAAGCAAAAATCAACTTCCCTCTCCTGAGGACACTGCTCCCATAATTTTTCCCTCCGAAGTCTTCCCTGCAATAGGAGACTTCCCAAATCCCACTCATTCCCCGAAGACTTATTTTCCCAATTATTTTCCCCAATGAGAGCTTCTTTCCAAGTCTCACCACGCATTTCTCAATTATTTTCTGCAATGAAAGTTCCTTTCCAAACCCCACTATTTGGGGCTAAAAAACGTCTTCATACCCCACTACCGGAATTTTGGGACTTAAAGGTCGAAGGATGAAAATAAAAAGTGTAGCTGTTGAACAAAAATCCATGTTTTCTATTCTATACATTTTTGTTCAAAAGCCGTAATTTATCGAGAAAAATGAGATATATTCCTGAAACAGGCAATTAGTTCATACAACTAATCTAAACGATCCCGATAGTTGCAAGCGTGAATTGGAGGCTGCGACCCCTCGACCCCCAAGATATATAAAGTAACTTGACCAAAGCCTTTAACAACCTCTCCCCTCCCCCCCCCCCACGCCGCTGTAGCGCGTATACCGCGTGACGATTTTCCACAGTTAATTACACTTTTGTAATTGAAGAATGTATCCTATTTTCCTCTAAAAGTGACGGCTGGGGAGAAAAAATAAATATAACGTAACAGATGAATTGTTTTCATGGACATCGTTCATTTTGGAAGTTTTTTTTCTCTTAAGCCTGCGCTGAGGAAAAATAATGTTAAAATGTGCAAAAATTATTAACAATCATTTTCATCTTGAAAATGACACTCCGCCAATTTCATTATCATATTAACAATCAATGGGTCAAGATACGTAAGTATAAGAAGTTCCAAATTACTCAGAGGCATGCGTTTTTCGGAACTTCACCCAAAAACTGTATGCCATCCGAACAACGATCGAGTCCATCGACACTCAACTTCG
Organism: Orussus abietinus; assembly: GCF_000612105.2. Lineage (NCBI taxonomy): Eukaryota > Metazoa > Arthropoda > Insecta > Hymenoptera > Orussidae > Orussus > Orussus abietinus. The sequence continues at coordinate 115,934 of NW_019394338.1, read as the reverse complement.
GCGGTAGCACGAGAACGGAGGGTCGATGAGATAAGGGGACGCCATACTTGTGTCTATATCCGTTATATGGAGGCCGTGTGTCAACTGAGATATCTTATTTAATGCGCTATCCTTAGAAATTGAAGGACAGACTTATGCGGCCGGGTTTCGGGCCCTGACCAAGAATAGACTACCTCTCGTCTGGGCCGGCTTGGGTCGGCCGCCAGCCCGGGGTTCGAGGGTCCTAGACATGGCGTTCTCTCTTACTCCTACAAGTGGCATAGACCCCGAGCTTCCACTGCCAGTCTCAAAACTCCAGTCTCGGGCCTTCCACCCCCCTGCTGCGAGGGTCTTGGTATCGGTTTCCCGATAAATGAATTACTGTCAATATTTTCACGCCGTCGAGGAAGACTCTCTTTTTACCCCGGGCTACGGTCTCGTCCCTTCCGGAGCGGCGTTCTCCCTTGCTCTCTCGCGAGTCTTATGTGTCCCGACGGCGTTCTCGGTTGGAGTCGTTTACCCTCGGGCCTTATTGTCCCTTCCTTTCGCGGCTCGCAAGGTGGATCGTCATTTTACAACGACCGCGATCAAGTAATTATCAGAGGGAATGGAGGATCAATTCCTTCATGAGAACTGTCGTCTCGAATAAACTGTGCCATCTACTCGTAACGTTAGTTGTTCGTTGTCCATGACTCTTTCGAACACGGTTCGAGATTGAGTTTCGAGTTGCGAGTAAATCTTCGAGCGTGTCTTAGAGAGTAACTTCGAGTGGGCTTTTGAAAAAGGTTCTGTGATAATCATCGCTCGCTGCTTAAACTCTAGCTTTTATACGATTTCCACCCCCGACGCTTGAGTCCCGAAATTCCGACAGTGGGGCATGAAAATAACTTAAGTCCCCGGTTTGGAAAGAATTTCGCATTGGAGGAAAGAGTTAAAACCACGTTTTAGGGGAAGGAGTAGGATTAGGAAAAAATCTCTTATTGGAGGAAGGGGTTGGAAAATACGTTTTTAGGAAGAGGAGTTCGAAACGAAGAATTTGGGAGAAGTGTCCTCGGGAGATGGAAGTTAATGTTTACTTTTCTGTGAATAGATTGTTAACGTCGCTGTTCTGCCGGGACTCACGAACTCGCCCGTGCAGGGGTGGTATCCGTCATCGCGGGGTCCCCTTTTCTTAAATATTTTGAATATTATGGGGAGCAGCAAGGGTCGAGGTCTTCGGGACCCCTTTCGACTTATCTGTTATTTACGTTGCGTGGCGACAGCCTGTCTCGAGAACTAAAATGGGGGGCCCTCGGTTGTCTGGATTGAAAAGAACGAATTTTAAACTCGATGAGTTTATTACTTTGAAGAAGAAAAATCCTGGGTCTCTCGGGGTAGTTCGATACGCGGCCCGATGCAGGCGCAGGGAAGCGTTACGTGGGATGTAACACCGACCACAGATCAACTTACCTATAGTACGCATCGATCCCCTTTTTGGCCACGAATTCAACCGTAGAGCCAGGAACTAGGGCGCACAGAGGGTCAAAGACGGATATGAACAAGGCTAGAGGTATTAACAATTAATAAAATTTTATTACTAAGCAACAATTTTAAAATTAACTTTCGAATACAATTCAGGGTGTTCCTCAAAATATACAGGTTCAATATATCCACAATTTCAATCGAAACAATGCGTGAACATGAGAATCACAACTATAATACGCTATATAATGAAAGTTGCAAGTACTGGAGTTTCGAGATCACAAATCTACCTTAACAAAATCGAAATCTGGGATCCTTCATGTCTCATTACATGTGGTGTTGTACCAAAATTCAAAATCGAAATCTAGGAGTATGACTTCAATATAAAACAATCATCAATTAATTAGCATAGGATTTAATTAACACGTTCGCTTACCAGCGCCGCAAATATGTGTCGTTTCATTTCGTCTCTGGGAACCCGGCACCGCAGATATGTGACGTGTATCCTGGGCGGGAAAATTTCATGGGCTATGGTACAAGATATCCTTCTGAAGCGCTGGTAGAGAACGTGTTAAAATTCTTCAGAAATCAAAACTTCAAATTTATAAATTAAAGTTAATCAGAAAATAGACGATTCGAATTAAATCTTAATAAAGTATTACGAGGAACAATTTCGGGATCGCTTAAAATTAGGAAGGAACCACACATCAGTAACATTCAGCAAAATATGCAAAATTCAATGGTTGACATAAAATACAAATTCGGGCAACATTCAATTTGCACTATCAAATTTCATCATAAATCGCAGGGACAAAATATAACACTCCAGAAATTTCAATCACCTTAGATAACTGAATGTATCAAAATTGAAATTAGATCCAGCATTATAAATTCAACATTATACGAGACTCGATTGAGTCGGATAATACAATCTAATTCTACAAAAATCCACAAATGAAAATCGTGAAAATCTCAATTAATCCAAGATGATATTTAGTATAATTCTCAAAATTTACAATCTAGACGACGGATTCAGCATTGGAGGTAACACCGATAATTCGGACAGAATCAAATTTAATCATGAAATAATACTCGAAACACAAATAAAAATTTAAGAAACAGAAGTGATTTTCCTTTAATTCGGGGTGACTCAATAATAATCGCAAAGGGAATATTTACACAACGGCCGACACAATAATAATTGCAAATAGAAAACCTTAAATAGATGACACAATAATAATTGCAAATAAAAAACTTTAAACAGATGACACAACAATAATTGCAAATAGAAAAGTACATGGTTGTTGCGAATCCCCATTTTGAAAAAAAAGAAAAGGTATTTAGAGATAGACATAATTTTTAATAAAATATAATTATAAAATATAAATATATAAAATAATAAACCACATTATACTTATAACTAAAAAAAATACTGAAATCGAAGCACAAAGCCCAGTGCATACGTCGGGAAGTATCTGCTTCTTATACAATCTGGCATTAGTTTATCATTCTTTTTTCATTTACGAACTTTAATGCTGTTACGTGGCGGCCGAGGGGATGCGAGGCCGGGGGAAATATTCGGGTTTTGCCTAAAGAGGTCTTACCTCGTACGTCCACGTAACGATTATACATTATTGTGAGGAGATGGCCCGAGCGGCTAGACCAAATCCTCTGGTGGGATTTATAGGAATGGGGAGCTAAGGAGGGCTCAATAAATAGAGGTTATCAATAAATTGACGAGGATAAATATATTTGTCTTCTGTTAGATGGTATATCTACAAGTCATGAAGGTCCGCGAGGGTGCTCGTGTCTAATTTTTACGGTTCGGTTTCGTTCCGCGTTGCGAAGTTTCGGGTGACGCGATAAGACGGTCAGTGGCAGTAGGTCACTGGACGCCTAATATGCTAACATGGCGCTTCTTGCATTCAAAATTTGCGAGGTTCGCGTGATTCTAGCGCTAGACAAGACATTGAAACGTTTTGGAGATACAAAAAGACTTAATCTATCCGGTATTCCGGAGCTAGGCATGGAATTCGGGTGTGTTTAGTTACGATGAAAGATGAGGTTAGGATGGAAAAATGAAGGTGACCCGAGCTTGCGAAAGGGCCTGTACCTGGCGTAATCAGCGGCCAAATTCGGTGACGTCCTCCTTAGATCGATCAACCGGATGACTGCGCGTGAACACGTTCCGCCCGTGACGTGCCCTAGGGTTGGAAGTCTCCTCGAAGCCTCCCGTCCAACGGATGTAATAGTGCCGCCGTCCCTTCCTGGCTTGATGCTCTTGGATCGCTGGAGTACCGAGCAGCACAACTGTAGCTCGGGGTGCAAGTAATCCTCCGAGTTCGATGGTTTCGGTCTTCGTCGGTAGACTCGCTAGGAACTGAGAACCGAGAACCAAAGACTCCAAGCTCGTGGTCGATGACGATGATGTGTCCGTGAGACTCGGTGTGAGTCTGACTTTTCATCTAACTGACTGACTGCCAGCCCAAAGTGGTTGCTGGTTTTTATCGGCGAATTTGGGATGGCGCTCCAATTGGTGGAGGTTCTATGATCTAGACGAGGGCGGTGATTGCGGGGGCGTAGGATGTGTTTCAGCGCCATCAGGATGCATTTGGGCCCGGTGGAGTGCGACCTGGCCTACTTGGGTCGGTGGCACGATCTTAGTCAGGTCGACTAAAGACTTCCTTTCGCAGGCGTATGTCAAAATCATGTGCTAATTTATGGAATTCCATGTCTACCTTTCGGTTTACCGGGTCGTGACTATTCCATAAGTGGTGTCTACGTAACAATGCCTTCACTAGTTTTATGTTATTACTGCAAATTACATTTAAGTTTATTAATCGTCATTTTTTATTATGTACAATGTTAACTGATTTTGTATCGAGTACTAACAAGGAAGGTACCTGAGGTGTCCCCCTCCGATTTTGTTCATTTTTTAATATGTTACATAGGACTAAAATTTAAGGGACCCGTGTTTTTTTTTTTATCGACGGATAAACACTTTTAAGGGGTGAAATCATGCTTCAAAGTTGGCCGTGAAAGGGGGTGAGTTGGCTGTTTCATATAGAAGCACTCGACCGATTTTCATGAAACAACTGTCAAAATGTAGGGAATGAAGAATTATGAAACATGCATTTGGAATTTTTCGAAAAAATTCATTTTTAAGGAGTGAGCCACTCCTTTGAATAGTTCTTTTACTCCTTACGTGAGCAGTAATTGCTCTATCCAAATGAAACATGGTTAACTTATACACCAGAACAATACAAAAAGAGCATATTTTGGTTTTTTTCAAAAAACGAATTTTAAGGGTTGTAACAACCCTTTAATAAAATTATGTATAATCTCATTTTAAATCCAGCTTTCTACGACTTTCTTGGACTTAAAGGACATTAACGATTAAAATTAATAAAAGAATAATATCAGGTACCATCTGATACATTCGAAGGGTAAATTACCCCTTGAGTTCAAAGGAATGTGATTCGTAGAATATATGACAATGGAGCTGTCCTCGTAACTAGTGCGTAGCCGAGTGGTAACGCCGCGCGAGCGAGCAGTATGCAGTGCCCGGTTTTCAACCACTATATATAAGTAATATTTCATTCCCTCGTCTTCATGAACTACAGTTCCAATGTAAAATACAAACACGGTTACGTTCAGTTTTTATATTAATACAATCTAAATATAAAACAATGTAATCCGTTTACAGGATTCGTCCAGACATGTGATTCACTTTCGATTTTTACTTCACAGTAATGTTTGATAACAATCATTCTTTGATATCGAGTAGACTGATAATGGAAACCGAACGAAACTGAACAAACCAAAATATTACTTACATATAGTGTTTGAAAACCTGGCATTGCATACTGCTCGCTTGCGCGGCGTTACCACTCGGCTACGCACTAGTTCCGAGGACAGCTAACTCCACTGTCTTATATATTCTACGAATCACATTCCTTTGAATCCAAGGGGTAATTTACCCTTCGAATGTATCGGATGGTACCTGATCGTATTCTTTTATTAATTTTAATCGTTGAAGTCCTTTAAGTTCAAGAAAGTCGTAGACAGCTGGTTTTAAAACGAGATTATACATAATTTTATTAAAGGGTTGTTACAACCCTTAAAATTCGTTTTTCGAAAAAATCCAAAATTTGCTTTTTTTGTATTGTTCTGGTCTATAAATTAACCAAGTTTCATTTGGATAGAGCAATTACTGCTCACGTAAGGGGTAAAAGAAGTATTCAAAGGGGTGGCTCACCCCTTAAAAATGAATTATTTCAAAAAATTCCAAATGCGTGTTTCATAATTCTTCATTCCCTACATTTTGACGGTTGTTTCCTGAAAATCGGTCGAGTGCTTCTATATGAAACAGCCAATTCACCCCTTTGCACGGCCAACTTTGAAGCTTGATTTCACCCCTTAAAAGTGTTTATCCGCCGATAAAAAAAAACAGTCGGGTCCCTTAGATTTTAGTCTTCTATAACATATTTAAAAATAAACAAAATCGGAGGGAGACACCTCAGGTACCTTCTTTGTAAGTAGGCGGGTTCGTGCAAAAAAATGTTACAATGCTGACATTGAACAGACCGAGACGTTTATGTATTTTATTGCATGTTATTATTCCACAAAATCCTAGCTTAGCCTTTTAGCCTATATAGTTGCGCGTGTTCTGCACAATTGATTTATCGACGTACTATCCACTTACAACGATTTCAGTCAATAGGACCTTATCGAGAGTCAAATGTTAAACATATAAGAATAATTTTATCTCTCACACTAGCTATCTAAAACTAAGTTCCACCATAGATCATCAAACGTTCCGTTTATGTCGAACAGGAGGTCCGCAAGAGCTCAACGTACTTCCTTTTCCAGGTCCTCTTGATACGGTGGAACTCCGCGATCGTATTACGTGACGGGCAAATGTGAGGCGAGACCGACGTGATTCTTAAATTCTTAGGCGGGATTTTCGAGCGCCTACATAACGTGTGATTTTCGGCAGGATGGAAGATGATTCGAGCGGCTAAATCGCCTCCTTTGGCAGAATTGAAAGGTGGATATGGGTTTGTGATAAATTTCCGCTGGTAACACTTGAGATCGTACAAAGAGTATGGTTGTATTCGGTTTCCTGTGGTTAGAAATATAATTTGATATAGTAAAAATGGGCGGCGGCCCTAGAATCGATAGTCCGCCGGCAAACTTGGCCCCTTTTTCCGAAATTCAGATCGGGTAGCGAAATCGCTTCCCCTATCCTCCAAGGGCGCCAATCGGGTTTTACCGCCCGACTCGGTCTTTTTCCCTGTCCGACTGGCTAGCTGCCTGCTAGTCGGAGTGGGAGTGGCTTCTGACCACCTAAGACACTGGAAAGGGCGAAGGAAGGTACGCGGGAAGAAACCCGCAGTATTAAGTGTATATAAATTTTAATAAAATAAAATAAGTAAACAAATAGTCCCAAATTATAAAAGCTAGACCCAGTCTCGCCCGCAGATCTCTTTCGCTCGGGAGGCCTTACACCCTCCACGGGGTGACGTGAGTATTTGAGGACGAAGGCCCAAAACGGCGTGAACGGTCTCCGCAATACGCGACTCCCCAACCCCGGAGTACTCCCTTTGGTCGTGCAGCCTCCCCCAGACGCTCGGTCCCGGTTGTCTGCGTGTGGGCGACCTTGGAGTGGACTCCACCACCGTCCTCTCAGGTCTCCGGCGGACACACGCACAGCACTTCACTAAACGCGCACCCGACCCGTTACTACTTGCGAGACTGAAATAGGCCTTTTCTACACGTTCGGAATCCTATTCAGCGGACGACTGCTAATCGGAGCTTGAGCGCGGGCTCGACGCAGACCAAGGGGGCGGATCGCGACGGCACATCGCCAAGGCCCTCGCGACCCCCCCCCCCCCGTCATCGCGCAGCTTTCTTCCGGGCCCTGTGGTGTCGCGGAATCTCGCAGAAGCCCAGTGGAGGGACCTCGGATTCACTTTGGGGGCGATAGTTCCTTGTCAGGCCCTCTTACCGACCGCGGGCCCTGCTCTAGTCGCTCAACGGAGCCCCAGCCCCAGGTCGGCATTCCCATCCGGCCTGGTCCCACGGTGCCACCGGTGTTCCGGGTTCTCTTCTTCGCGTTCACGAGCCCTGACCTCGTGGATGCGCCGGGATCTACCCGATCGACCCCGCAATGCCTTTAAGGGTCTGGACGGGTCCGCGTTCTCCAAAACGGCGGCCTGAAGGAGGGCTCCTTTCCGACGCGGTGCTTCCGCCACGTGGAGGCACCTGCCTTGAGCCCCTTTAGACCGTGATCCCGCGATCTTCTCCCGTATCTCGGAGGCTTTCGGCCAGGAAAGGGCACGTTTTTGAACGTGAAGGAGGCTCCACAATCCGCCACGTTACACGGTATAGCTGACCTCTAGCAGAGCCTTGATTAATTTATGAGTATGAAGACTGGCGGCGCTGGAAAGACACGACCTGAGCATCTTTGTGATGGGCATTTTCATTTACGACTTCCGGAATACCCATGTTGGAGGCTCTTCAGAGTCTGGGGGAAAGTGGTTCATGGTGTTCCGACCTCGCCTTAGGGTTGACTGTCATTGATCGGTTAATAATTGCTTGGATCAGTTCGAATCAGTAGGTCGGACACGTCCGTTGAACTTATGATTCCTTCAGCAAGCTATTTCCTAATTGCGCAATCATTTCTCACGTTTCCATCGTTATTTTCCGGATATTGGTGTATTCTATTTTCTATTGCAAATTGATAACGTAATAATAGCAACTTCCGCTCATATACGGCACAGCGGTGGTCGCGGAAAGAGATATTACCCTGGGTATAGCCAATCCATTCAGTCCGGCAGTGTCCTCACCCCAGCACCTGTTCTCCACTAATGCATGAACAAAAACCAATGTATAGAGTTGGAGAGGATTCCCAATCTCGTCGAATGAGCAGCCTTGCCTTATGGTCGCTGACACTTATACAGTAGAGCTTGTTCAATCAAGCGATCGACTTCATCGACGGGGGGGAAAGCTAGCTTCCTCGCCATTAGTCCTGCTGAATGAGAGGTCATCGAGGCGCTTATAAAGAGTCGTTACAACCCACCGCAGCAGGCTTAGCCGTCAACGTCTAGGATCACCGTCTCTTGCGATAGAGATCGGGGGAAGTATGCATAGCCTAAAGAATTCAGAAGAGTGGAAAGGGGAGGAGTGGGATCGAATGGTGAGAACCTGTATTTAAATGAAGAAAACATTATTATAGGTCCCTGTTCCCACACGGGGAGCCTGCGCATCTCTGAACCCCTCAGGAAGAAACCGCGATCAATGTGTTGGACCCAGTTTCCTCGGGAGGGGGGGCAGGATCCTTGTGCGGTTGCGGTTTCTGTTTAGACAAGGGGATGAAGTGGGACATAGCTCGGAGGGATAGGGCAGGAGGAATGGTGCACAGTCTTGCGCCGTCCCTGTACTTTGTCCGACGCAACCCTCGCGATACTGATTGATTACCTTCATCGGAACGAAGCTCCTCAGTGAGTAACATTTCCTTCATAGACCGCGATGAACTCGTTGACAGAGGGTGTCTATCACGGTACGCGCAAGCGTTGTCTGTTAACTTACCTCAGATTTCACGAAGATAACTTAGGACGTATCCTGGCCAATACCACAATGAGGCTAGTATAAGCATGTCGAATATACGAACGTTCGATAAACCTTAGTCCGTTCGTGGTCACACGAGGTACCAACTTGGCGGCCGTGGCCACCATTTGAGTGGATGTGCCCAATCCGCGAACTCGCTACAGAGTTTACGATGTTTCAATTCCTTATCTTTCGAGGAAACAAGAGGAAAGGAGAGTTGCATGTCCCGATTGTATTGTATGTACAGTTATTTCCCATATTTAAGTAATTTCTAGATAGAATGTTGCATGCATGTGCTTTTATGTCATAAAAAATGCTACAATGTTGTTACGCATTTGTTTGTAAAAATTATAGATAACTGGGAACACATCTGTGCAGGTAAATAAATTAACTGGTTAAAATGTTAGAATATTAGCATTTTCACAATTTCTTGACATATGCATTTTTAGATTCCCTTTAGTACACGAATAACTGTTAAATCAGTGGGTTAGAGTAATGTGAAAGAAGTTCAATTGTCATTCATAAATAGAAAAACAATTCTTGTAATTAACACAAGATCTGAGAAAAGACCCCATGTTATCGACATTTATATGAAGCAACTCGTAGTGCCTTATGATGAGCGAAACGCGCCATACGTGCTTAAATTTTAGCAAGATGCTATCGAATACTTAAAGCTTTAGTAACTGCAGACTGAAAGTTGTGAATGATCTTTACGCCACTTGCATGAAATATGCGAACCTTAATAGATTCTGACGATTTCTGCAGGCGTCGATACTACCGACGTTGTACCAAAATGATCATATGCTAGGAGTATACCTCGGATGCACGCCAAATAAAATATTGTTTTCAAATTTAGTTTCTGATTTTTTTTTATTTGTTTCGATATAGTTTTTAATATTTGTCTTCGGTTTGAGGACACAGAAAATCTTGTACATACAACATACGTCAAACTAAATGTATTGCGACATTTGGCAAAAAGATTTCAGTTGAGACTTTCATCGAAGGAATGTTCTACAATATTTGGCAAAAATAGTTGATTTGAGCTTTTCATGGGAAGGGAGCTATTTGCGCTATTTTTGCAATTAATTGAGTAAAGATAAATGTATCTGACTAAATTGTTGTATACCGAAAGCATCGTACCTCCCGTATAACGGTCCCTGCGCGTGCATCTATGCCCTGCACGTGCATCGACCCGTTTATCGAACTAGTCCGGGAGGCCCAGGATTTTTCTTCCTCAATGTAATAAACTTATCGAGTCTAAAACACTTTTTTTTTTCAGTTCAGACAACCGAAGGCCCCCATCTTAGTTCTCGTAACCGGCTGACCCAGCTACTAAGTAAATGGTAGATAAGTCGAAAGGGGCCCCGAAGACCTTGAGCCTAGCTGCTCCTCGTAACATTCAGAATATTTAGGAAAAGGGGACCCCGCGACGACTGATACCACCCCTGCACGGGCGAGCTCGTAAGTCCCGGCAAAACGGCGGCATTAATAATCTATTCCCAGAAAAGAAAACATTAACTTCCGTTTCCCGAGGATACTTCTTCCAAATTCTTTCCTTCGAACGCCTTCCTCCAACAAGAAATTCTTCCTAATCCCACTCCTCTCCCTAGAGCATATTTTTTCAACTCCTTCCTCCAATAAGAGATTTTTCCTAACTCTACTTCTTTCCCTAAGACATGTTTTAACTCTTTCCCCCAATGGGAGACTTTTTTCCAAACCCCACCATCGGGACTAAAAGCATTTTCATGCCCCACTGCCGGAATTTCGGAAGTCAAACGTCGGAGAGGGAAACAATATATAAGTTAGAATTTAAATAGCGAGCGTCAGAATTTAAGTAGATTTTCGTTAGATATTCGTTAGTTTATTCACAGATTTCAGTTAACTTTTCGGGAGACTTATTATTCGTCAAGATTCCGAAATTGTTCTCTTTCGCTTCGACTTCTAGTCAGTTTCACTTCATCAATCTCCAACTTAGTGCGACACCAACAAACGGACAGCAAATCCAAGAAACGAATTAAGGTATTTAGAAATACCCACACTCGTCACACACACGTGCTCAATTTGTCATTCCTATAAATCTTCCTCAACCTCTTTGAACCAATAAGCTAAGTAAATTGAACTCTCGTTTCTTTATTTCGTAATACACACCTCCACCAACATCGACAAGTCCGCATAAGGCTCGCTGAGAGGCCCACAAAATTACTATTCCTATTATCGTTTCAATTGTACCGAGGGCGCGGGGGCTAGGTCTCGCCTCCCCTTCTGGGTACGAATTCCATCCAAACTCTTTCCTATAATCCTTTCGATTATACTGTAGGAGCAGGGGCTAGGTGCCGTCTCCCCCTCTGTATAAGAATCCTTTCTCTACCTGCTCAATCGTAAGGAAGGCGCGGGTGCTAGGTCTTCTAGATCTCGCTCTCCCCTTCCACATACGAATATTCCATACACGAAATATCCCTTTCAATCCGTTCTCCAGACGTAACAGTATGTTTTGAGGGAATCGTCGTAAGCCCGACATTTGCCCAACACCTGACCCACCTGACCGAAGTATTCCGACGCTTTAGACAGGCAAACTTAAAAACGAATTTGGATAATTGTAAGATCTGCATGGGACAGGTATTACGTAGGCACCCTCAGTATTCTGATCTAGGAAAAAACCATATTTCGAATACCGAAAGCTAGCCATAGAAATCCGAGTACGGAAACGCGATTAGGAAACTCTTGCGAAAGAATCCAGAACTAGGCTACCTGACACGACCAGTTCATTCGATGACTCCAATGGTCATCGATCGACCCGAAGCGAACAATCTGATGACTACACAGCGCATCAGCACGACCCAAAAACGCCTGGGCCCTAGGACCTCCCACCAACTGAAACACCCTGCTAATAAAACGGACAACCACCTGTGACGAACCGCGTTGCCCGACGCCAGAGCTTGGGCTATACGACGCACACAGGCCAGCCATGCACCGCGCAACGCCGAGACACACGCGACCCGACGTACGCGGTCACAGGTAACGCAGGCAGCCGCAGTGCGGCGCAGATAAGGTTTCGACGCTCCCGCATGCGAGGCGAGCCGCGACAGACTATATAGCGGCATCCAAAACATCGACAAGGCAGAAGCTGCGGAAACGCGATTACACGCACAACCGATGGGAAGAAACCCAACTCAGCAGATTCGAAGTTTCTCACAAGGACCGCAGGACGAGACCTAGGTTCAGGACGGGTGCGAAATTCGAGTCACGACTAGACGAGACGAGCGAGCGAGCCAGACCTCTGATCGAACAATAGGATAGAAGTCACAGCGCATATATTAGATTGAGTAGCATCCCATTTTGGAAACGCCATTCCACTTGAAGAATGTCGAGCAAGTAGTAAAGAACGAATTTGTCTTTTTTTTTCGTAGCTCCACGACGGCGGTTTCGGCTGCAGAGCCGCTCGGGGAACACCCAATAAACGTTGTTACTGTTATGCATTAACTATGTTACTCCACCCAGACTCTAGCCGCGCACGTCAAACGCTCCAAGCAGCTACTATTGCGGGAAGGGAACCGAACGTAGACCGTGGCGTACAGGGTGCCACCTTACCTTTGGTGCCACCGGCCTACCGTTACACACTAAACCAGTTCAGTTAGTTAGTTAGTCCAGTTAGTCTTTTCAAGTTAGTCAACGTCGACCATCTCGAGAGGAGCTCCTGGTCTTCGGTACTCCGTTCTTAGCGAGACCGAGACCGCCGGACTCCCTGTCGAAGGCCATCTATCCTGCGAACCGCAGTAGTTCCAACCGGTACTTCAACGAACCCAGCGCACCGAGTCAAGAACAAACGGCCGCACTGCGATTACCGTTGGATGGGAGACTTCTAGGAGACCTCCAACCCTATGGCACGCCACGGGACGAAAGTGTCCACGCGCAGTCATCCAGCTGGTCGATCAAAAGAGGGTGTCACCGAATTCGGCCGCTGATTAAACCAGATAGAGGACCTTCGCAAGCTCAACTCATTTTCATTTCATTCTAGTTTACTTCTTAACTCCCCATTTTCGATCAAACCGAATTCTAAGCATTATCGCGAGTTCCATGCCGTGCTCCAGTTAACCGGATAGAATAAGGTTTCATTAACTCCCATCAAACAGCTGAGCTCGAAATCTCAGCATCGCGAGATAGATTAGAATCATGCGTAGTCCGCCATTCTAACAGCAAAGAATTCCCGTGTCAGCACTCCGGGCGTTCAGTAACCTACCGCCGCTAAAGCACGCTATCGTGAAACCCGAACCGACGCGACGCGGAAGTATAATAACCCAGAGAATCATAGCACAGTATCCCGCATTCCTATTTATTCAGACTCTCCTTCAGTCCTCACTTCTGTAGATCCCACCAAAGGAGTTGGATCTAGCCGCTCCGATCAGCCGTCACAAGATTTATATATTCGTTACGAGAGAATTCCGGGCAATCCCTCCCCGAATTTCCCCGGCCTCGCATCCGCTCGGCCGCCACGTAACACAGCTAAAATACTTACGCCATCTCGCCGATGAAAAAGGACTCCATATCGACCCGGACCAGATAAGAGCCATTACATATATAGCACCCCAGACTAACCGTAGGCAATTAAGACGCATCTTGGGAATGCCTTCATGGTTTTGAAGATTCCTCCTGAACGTACCCGACTTCACGGACCTAGTGGCAGGATTGGTAATGAAGCGAGTTCGATGTCCATGGGACCACCAACAGAAAACAGCCTTTGAGAAATGGAAAGAGCTGTTGACGCATACACCAGTGATCGCCTGCCCCGATTTTGACAAACCCTTCACGTTCTAGGCCGACGCATGCAGCGAACGAAGAGGCGCCTTATTGACTCAGGGGTGAAAGAGATAAGAGCAAACAATAGCATACGCCAACAGGGCCTTAAACAAGAAAGAGGGGAACTACTCGGACAGCAAGGAGTGCCTCGCAATAGTAGGGAATACGCAAATTAAGAGGTTACGTCAAGGAATACCATTTCACACTGATAATGTACCATCAGGTGCTAATTCGGCTCAGTAAAATCGATAATGCGTCCGAAACATTGGCCCGATGGGCATTAGATCTCCAACAGTGCAACTTCATCATACAGTACCGGAAAAGAGCCGAAAACAATAGCAGACGCGCTATCCGTACAAAACACAGAAGTAACCTCAACCCGCACAAACTGCACGTGGTATAACAACCAATGACGCAGGATGAACGAGGACGCGACCAGAAACCCCAATTACGAAATAAGAAATGATAAACTCTATCGACATATACTTCATAGACTCGATTATATCTACGCCAGCATACATGAAAATTGTATAAGGTGCGTGCTCACAGAAGAGCGATAAAGAGTGTTACACGAAGCACATGACGACCCAACAGCCGGCCACTTGGGAATAGCCAGGGCCCTGACTCACATATCGCACCTATACTACTGACCGGGAATTCTACAAGAAACCGCAACATACGCCAGAAAATGCAAACTATGCCAGCAATATAAAGCATTCTAGCAAAGAAAACCAGGCTAGATGATGACACACGCAGCAAATGAGCCATGGGAGACCATAAGCGTGGCCCTGGTAGGTTCGCTACCGAGATCAAGCAACAACACCTGTATACTAACTTTTCCGCACTACGTATATCGCACGGCAGCCCAAGCTAAATTGTTCACTTTGATAATTCTAATAATAAGGTGGGAAGAAGTGATGTCAATTTATCGAGATTCAAGACAGTACTGAACTTTATTATCTTAGTCTAGGCTTTCTGGGAGCGCTGGTTTGTCCCAAATTCTTGGTGGGGGTAACACGGCTTATATGACGATTGAAAAAACAACATGGGGCAGTGACCTGTGAAGTGGGAAAGTCCCAACTTGTTTTGGTCGGCCATGCTGTGGATGCGAAAAGCTCGCAGCTCAATATTCCGGAACGGAACACTAACCATGCAGGACCAATTTTCCAAATGGCTAGAAGCTGCACCGCTACGCAAAGCTACGTCAAAAATAATGACGCGCACTATCAGGAATTTCATCATTTTACGTCATGGCTGCCCCAGAACCGTAATCTCCGATAACGGGAAACAATTCGTAAGCAAAAAATTCACGAAAATATCGGAGAGGTATTGAATTGACTACCAAAAAACACCGCCGTATACACCTCAATGCATCCCGGTTGAACGTTCAAACAGGGTGCTGTACACGATGGTATCCCAATACGTCAGCAACTACCAAAAATGATGGGACGATTCACTCGGCGAGCTAACATTCGCATACAACACGGTAGTACATAACACCACCAAATACTCATCAGCCTACCTTAACTACGGCATGGAAATAACAAACCCGAATTATCGCCGTAAAGCGGCCTGAGAACTACTGGTCCGGACGACGGTGGCTGAGGGGGCGGCGACGGTGAGGGCCGTTGGCCACATGAATCACATTTATTTCATTAACGGATTTTATAGCTATTTATTTCGTCTTGTTTTCTTAAAGGGACACGAACTCAAGAAAACGTGTTAAGGCTCTAGGATGAGAACCCCTCCTTTTTTTTGTTTTAATTAATTAATGTTCGGATGAGTTAACCCCCCTCGAAGTACCTTTTCTCTCCTTTTATCTGAAAAGAAGCGTTTTAATTATTTAATCAAGTACCTCAGGTTCGATTAACAGGTTAAACGCCCAGCGTAAATCGGTGGAGTTTCTCCCGTGGCCCAAATCCGAGACTCAGTGCGTAAACAGCGCGATAAGTTGGAAGAGCGATACGATGCAATGCGTCGTTCAAATCTTCTCAAAACACCTGCGGTAGGCAACAATTTAATCAGATACATTTATCTTTATTCAATTAATTGCAAAAATAGCGTAAATTGCTCCCTTCCCATGAAAAGCTCAAATCAACTATTTTTGCCAAATATTGTAGAACATTCCTTCGATGAAAGTCTCAACTGAAATCTTTTTGCCAAATGTTGCAGTACATTTAGTTTGACGTATGTTGTATGTACAAGATTTTCTGTGTCCTCAAACCGAAGACAAATATTAAAAACTATATCGAAACAAATAAAAAAAAAATTAGAAACTAAATTTGAAAACAATATTTTATTTAGCGTGCATCCGAGGTATACTCCTAGCATATGATCATTTTGGTACAACGTCGGTAGTATTGACGTCTGCAGAAATCGTCAGAATCTATTACGGTTCGCATATTTCATTCAAGTGGCGTAAAGATCATTCACAACTTTCAGTCTGCGGTTACTAAAGCTTTAAGTTTTCGATAGCATCTTGCTAAAACTCAAGCGCGTATGGCGCGTTTCTCTCATCATTAGACACTACGAGTTTCTTAATATAAATGTCGATAACGTGGGGTGTTTTCTCAGATCTTGTGTTAATTACAAGAATTGCTTTTCTATTTATGAATGAGAATTGAACTTCTTGGAGCCTTTCACATTACTCTAACCCACTGATTTAACAGTTATTCGTCCACTAAAGTGAATATAAAAATGCATATATCAAGAAATAGTAAAAATGCTAATATTCTAACTTTTTAACCAGTTAATTTATTTACCTACACAGATGTATCTTTGCATTTTCCTCCAAATCCCTCGTATAGCCGTCACCCAGATATGGGTGACGTGGCGTTCAACGTGTTAATTCACCTCTTTACTTACAAGGAAGGTACCTGAGGTGTCCCCCTCCGATTTTGTTCATTTTTAAATATGTTATAGAGGACTAAAATCTAAGGGACCCGTGTTTTTTTTTTTATCGGCGGATAAACACTTTTAAGGGGTGAAATCATGCTTCAAAGTTGGCCGTGAAAGGGGGTGAGTTGGCTGTTTCATATAGAAGTACTCGACCGATTTTCATGAAACAACCGTCAAAATGTAGGGAATGAAGAATTATGAAACACGCATTTGGAATTTTTCGACAAAATTCATTTTTAAGGGGTGAGCCACCATGTTTCATAATTCTTCATTCCCTACAATTTGACGGTTGTTTCATGAAAATCGGTCGAGTACTTCTATATGAAACAGCAAACTCACACCCTTGCACGGCCAACTTCGAAGCCTTATTTCACCCCCTAAAAGTGTTTATCCGCCGATAAAAAAAAAACACGGGTCCCTTAGATTTTAGTCCTCTATAACATATTTAAAAATGAACAAAATCGGAGGGGGACACCTCAGGTACCTTCCTTGTTAGTAGAGTAGCTGAAAAGAAATAGAACATTGCCGTTTTTCGTAGTCTCTCTAGCGTTAAGCCACGTTAAGGACTTTTATATTGAAACCTTCATTTCCTTCTCCTAGTGTGAATATTTAATCGTTTCGAATCCTCGCCAACTTTTTCTTAGTCTGTAAGCGCGACGATTCAGCTCGGTGCACACAACGCTCGACCGCCGCGGGACGATCCCAAACAAACATCCAGGACCCTCAAGACGTCGACAGGAGAAACTACAGCGGGGCACCCACGAGGAAAACCTAAGGAACATCGTCGGAGGACAATTTCCATCACCAAGGGTGACAGCTGCTCCCCCCCCCTGGGAGGGGGGATCATCGGACCTACGCAAGGGTCGGACCTGCAGAGGCCGCCGGATGCCGGACCCGCGGAGGCAGAGTCTCAGTTCGCCCTGGCGGCGTGAAAAGGTCCGCCCACGGGGAGGGCTCCTACTTCCCGGCCAGGGGCTAGACCGGCGGGCAGAAGCCTACCTGTGACCTCTCGGACATCGCCGACACCGTCGAGGCAGATGCCTCTGTGTCCCCAAGGAGCCCGTCCGCGGCCATGGATTGCTGCGGTGGACGGGCCAAAAAGAACCACGATGTCAAGGGTCAAGTGGTACCTCGGGAACCACCGAGGACACCCAGGGCGACTCCTCGACGGAGGGACACCTGGGGCCACGGCTCTGATCGAGCTTCAGGTTACCCGGGATCATAACCGCACCGGATCGTGGCCGATCGGGGCGATCGCCCGTATTATCCGCCGGGGAGACCGGGCTGCGTGGGGTGGCCCTTCCCCAGTTTCCCATCATTTTTCTTTCCGTCGGATCAATGGCCTCTTAGGGCCAACCGCCAGGAACCACGGATTTAAGGAGGACGGGAGAGGGTGTGGAGCTCGGGGAAACCGGGACCTGCCACGAACTTGGCCTATTTCGGCGACTGCGCGGCGAGGTATAAAATTAACATTTTCGGAGTGTTTCAATGATTTCAATGATGTCCCCGTAGGTAGTATTCCCAAGTGCGGCCCGGATTATGTAATCAGGGATCCGCGTATCCCTCCGATAACATCTAGAGATCCCGTAGGCATCCCGTAGGTCATAATTAGTTAGAACAGAAATGAGTCTCGAGTTCACGGAGCAACGGGCGAGGAAGCCGTGAGGCAGTCAGAGGACCGCCTGTGTCAACCGTTGCGTACGCGTACTTCGTTCCCTTTTTCTCTTGGAGCCAGACGGCCCGTGCCCACAACGCGTAGCGTGGAACGAGCGCCGCGGTGCAAAATCCGCATTTCTCTCGAATTTTCGCGTCAGATATTTTCTATTTCCTTGTCCGGCGAGATTGTGAAGACTTTCGTCGGCAGAATATAACTTTAATAATTTCCTCCCTTTTCCGCATCTTCGTAATTTAAAATTTGCCGCCTTTCGGATTCCGGAGCGACGTTCTTTAATAATTTCTTAATGAGGAGCTCACCCGTACAAATCCCATCTCTCTGGTCTAGGATGTTCCTCTAGGACCGTTTTGGAAATTTAGTGATATTTCAGGCCTTTAATTTAGCGTATTTCCCTTTATTAGAACGGCCCAGAAATTCTAAGTCCATAAGAACCGTTCGTATTTCCTTTTTCACGCGCTGACAGAATTGCCTCTTCCGCGTCAAATAGTTTGTCGAATACTTGTCACGCGCGATTTATATTTTCTCGCATGTATTCTATGTTCCCTTCCCTTTGCGAAGATCTGAGGACCGACCGTTCCGCGTTCCAATTTGAAGTGCGTTTCACTTGGAGCAAGTTCGGTTTGCGTATATTTTGCAGACATATTCCTGGATCCTATATCTCGTTTTTCTTATTTTATTGTATGCCATCTTTTCAGGACTGCCTTTGTTAAAATTCCTACGGAGAGTCCGAATCATATTCTTTGCTCGAAATTGTTCTCTTTCGCGCGGGCCATCTCCTTTAAGATTGTGAATTCTCAAATTTAGCTTCTCGATGCGCCCTGTTGAACTAGAGTTCCTCGCGCGTTCCGCGACAATCTTCCCAGTACTGTACAATTTTCCGAACGCGCTTTATTTTTCCTCCGTATTAAATAAGTGTTTCTATCCGGCGAACGGATTGTAATTCTCAGGCGACAAAAATTTATTAAGATTGTCTCGCGTGCCCTCGGTGGCGCAACCGCGTTCGTGTTCGGTTTAATCCACCCGTGTACTTTGTTTAACCGACGAGCGTATTTTATCCCTTACTTTAAAATCACCGTTCCTCATCTACAATTTTCTCCAATCATTTACATTTTAGCGACACGTTCGGATTGCCTTTTTCCGGATTCGAATTAATGTCGGGTTTCCGCCTCTCGGCGATTTGTTAAATCCTCCCTTTCTTGCTAATTGTTGAGGAAAACCCTTTCGAATTTTCATTCCTCTCCGAATAATTGTTGGGTATCAGCCATTGAGCTCGTTATTAAAACTATTTTTGTCTATTTCGCTTGACAATCGAATCCTATCTCGAGTTGAATAAATTGCCTTGTGATTAACCCTTTAATTTGGAGTTTCTTTTATTTTATTTGTCGAGGCAAACCTTTCCTCTCACTTATTAGAAGGATATCGGGTCCCTTCTGGACATACTAACGTCATGGGGTTAAGTGCTCTTACCTCGCCTCTCTCCGTGGCCACTTCGATGGTAAAATTATCTGGTCTACCTGGCCCTTCATCTCGGTCCGCGAGACCCTTTTTGAGCAGAGGCACGCTTTCGGAAATCTTTTTCGAGGTGGGACTTCGAAGAAGCCGGGAATAACCCTTCACCCTCGCCTTCCTGTTTCATTATCACGGGGAGAGTCCAAGCCCTTAGGGAAGGGAGGCCGAAGGGCCTTTAACCCTTTCGTCACCTTGGACGAGATATCTCGCGACCCAATACTGGCCGATTAACGCTTTTGACGAGATATCTCGCGACCCGGTAGTGGCGGATTAACGCTTTTGACGAGATATCTCGCGACCCGGTAGTGGCCGATCAACGCTTTTGACGAGATATCTCGCGATCCGATAGATTATCGTCAAAAGCGTTAATCCGCTACTACCGGGTCGCGAGATATTTCGTCCAAGGTAACGAAAGGGTTAAGATTTGGCGCCCGGGGACGTCTGGTGCCCAACCGGTATTATAGTCCATTTGTTCGTGCTCAGGGGTGGGTGCCAACCAGGGCGGAGGTAGGGAACCTTGGGGCATAGGGCCTTTTGTGAACCCAGGTATCCCTCGGGCGGAATATACGTCACAATACATACTAATTTTTTATAACATACAACATAAAATTATTGCTCTTTAAAATAGATCACATTGCTATATATTTGTCGTACGCTCTTCGCCTTATGGATAATTTGGGAGCAATTATAATTAACACATACCTTTGGATACTTTGCAATAATTGCTCTCATTAAATGCAACGAGTGATTTTCAAGTGGTGTCTGATTATTCGAATGATCTGTTAAAGTTACAAATATTTGTTTCCTGCTGAAAATGAAACTTTGTGAAACTTGAATTGTAAGAAAAGCTTCAGAAGACCTTTTTAATAGAGTTTCCCCAGTTTCTTTCAAGGCTTGTTGGAATTTCCTAACAGTTTCCCGATAAATTAGGATAGCATCCTCAGAAGAGTATACTAGGCCTCCCCGTGTTTTAACTTCCACGAGTTTTGTAAACATATTTTTATTTACATACAAAGCTTGTATACAATGGTCACAATTCGGTTTGACATTTCAAGTTTTGACCACAAAACCTGCTATGTAAACAATAAAGTTTTCCGCAAAATTGTTCACTTTACGGATTTCCAGAAACAAAAAATCTTCGTCATCTAATGGGTTCTGCAATTTATTAAATGACATATCTTCATCGTCGTCAGTTAATCGCCACAGCCCAGTGGAAAGAGTTATTATCTTTTCGGAATTAACAAATGTTTTTTTTTCGAGGACGAAATATGGAGAATACTCACATGATTCAAAGGTATACAATTGCCTTGACCATTTATACTTAGTTCATTGTGGATTAGAATTTTTTTGTATATAGATTGAAACTGATGTGCATTAGGATCATTGTTTCCACCGTCGTGGGATCGGATGCAAGAAAATGACAACTGTATGTGATTTTGACTTAGTTTGTATGCTGGCAGATATTTGAAAATGTTTGTTTCTAGCACAACTCGTGGAACATCATTTGAAAGCTTTGTATACAAGTTAGGAAACCACAAAACCCTGTTTTTCTCCGAGCTTGAGTTATGGAGATTCCATTTATAGTTTGCAAATGTAGGATATAATTTGCACATTCTTCGAGTCTCACAACTATTAAATGTTTGTTACTATCACACATAGATTTTTTAAATCGTAATTGTCTTATGTTGCGTAAATTTTATATGCCGAACAGATCATTGAACACTCTAAGAAATTTAACGGTGGGTAAGCAATTTTGGAATTCAGGCAATTTCGCTACATTTCTGCAAAATTCCAACGCGCATGCTATTGATTCGCTAAACAATTGCTGCAAATTTACTTTCATTTTTTGTCTTTTATAATCTAAATGTACATTTCTAAGTTTATTATCTAGATGACATCTTTCGTTAACCTGCAAACTGTACAAAGCTTCTATAAATTTCCATGACTTTATTCCATTGTCTCCGTCGACAAATTGTTTACAATCACCAAAGGTGTTCCTAATTAACTTGAGCCTGTGGCGAGGATCCGGAAAGAAGCATAACTTTTTTTTTTAGTAATCGGGTACTGAAAATGCGTCGGAAAATATACATGTGAATTAGTCGATTTTGCTAGACGTTTGGTAACGTAAGCGTTCGTTGGAGTACCATCAAATGTAATACATACAATCTTCATGCCCGCATCGTGCAATCATTCAATTCCTTGTAAAACTAGCACACTTTCTTCTTCTGCTGTAATTTTAGCTATTAAAACATATCCTATTGGTATCTTCCACCCTTGGTTAATGTATACAACATTGAAAATGAGGCTTCTGAGGCTAAACATTCATTGTTAATTGCAATATGAGGTTCCATACTTATGTAACCAACATGTTGAGATGTAATTATTTGTTTTCCAATCAAGAGTGCATCATCTACCGAGGCGTTCCGCGAGAGGGCAGCTCAGAGACACAAGACGAATTTTCTAATAGCCTGTGTATCACTTATGTCGCTGTGATAGACTAGTCGTGGTATAGCGTCTGCCGATTCGGTTCCTACAATCTTTTACTCCTGTAAACTTATGTGCCACCAAATAATGAATACTCGTTAATAATAAAATCACAACACTTCGCGTGTTCTATCGCCACTCCGAATTAATTGTTTTCGAATATGTATTTCGGCAAACATCGAGCAAGAAACTAATTTATAATTAGAGGAATTCACCCGCTCCTTAATAGTCTCTAAAGCCTCTCTGTTAAAACCAGGTTCACCATCGATACTTTCATATCACTTACTAATTGTTCAAGAGTGAGGTACAAAAGAGAAAAAAGTATTTCGAACATAATTGTATGCTCGTACTGACAATCAGTACGTCGTACGTTCAGCTCCTTACAGTGGCTAGCTCATAAATGCGTTGCGTTCCTTATGGACAATTAGATTATATATACCTCTACCGGTCTCACCGTTTACTAGATGATAACGCTGCTACGGCTCCACCATCATTGATAGCCCCAAAACTGATCGACAGAAAACTTTCCAAACAACTGAAGCAAAGTGAAATGTTTGTGAAAATGAAAGATTTCGTTTATAGTTTAATAAATGCGAAAAAATATTCTAATGTTGATCCTCAATCAAGTGATTCAAGACACGACATTTTCTGTCCAGGGTAACACCCCAGATTAAACATCGCATATAATGACCAGGTGGGGGTTTCGCGCCTATACTGTTGTGTGTGAATTAGCTCCTATTCGCCTTCTCTCGTCCCCTCTTGCTCTCACGTCCTTCCTCGCCCTATTTTGCCCTCTCTCGTATCCGCTCGTCCTTTCTCATGGTCTCTAACCCTCACTCGTCCTCTCTCTTCCCTGCTCGCTCTCTTTCATTTTGTCGTCCTTCCATACATCCTCTTGTTCCCTCTCACCCTTTCACGTTCGTTTCCGTCCCCCCCCCCCGCCGTGTTGCCGTTTCTCGCCCTTTCCCACCCTCTTATTTTTCTTTGCCCCCTCTCGCCTCCCCTACCCACCCTGGCCTTCTCAGCCCACTTTTACCCGTTTCGACCACACAACTCCGCACACCCTTCCTCACCCCATCCGCCTACACTCGTACCCACCATCTCACTCACCCCGCCCATCCACTCACTCTCATCCACGGCAGCACACAGCACACCATAGCAGCAGCAGTGGTGGCGGTGGTCGCGACAGTAATGGTGGCCAAATGCAACAGTAACTCAAATCGTTAAATATATATTATTGTTAATATAAACCATTCAATTACAAAAAGATGTGAAATCGAATCAAATACACCTTCAGGTTTAATAAACGTCGTCAAATATATACAGGGTGTAACAGAGCCCGTAATCGCGGTTTATATAGAACTATCGTGGTTGAAAATGGAGTCAAAAAGTCCTACACTATTTTTTTGCTACAGTGCATAAACTTCCTGTAAGAACTAATTGAAGCACACAGTCAATCAATCGCGTTCCCGCACAGAACACAGTGAAGAGGACGCCGGTAAGGCTGCTATGCCGCAGACAGCCGAACGCAGCCCTACCGGCGTCCTCTTCGCTGTCTTCCATTTGAGAATGCGATTGATTGGCTGTGTACTTCACTTAGTTATTACAGGAAATTTATGCACTGTTGTTTTTTATATAAACACTTATCAAGATACTCAAATTTTAAACGATTCCTCAAATTCTACCCGAAGACGAGAGTCTCCTGGAAGAGATAATACGGTCCGCGAACACGTCCATATCCCATGTCCTCGCCGTGCGACTTTTCCGCCGCTGACCGCGAGGGAAAGGCAATCATACAATCCTATTAGATTCCAAATTCGTTCGCGAGGAAAAGACTCCAAATTATTGGCGCAAGAACGTCTAGCGCGCCGAAGGCAGGTATAAGTCGTTAGTCTTCGCACAAGACATCGTCAAAATTATCGCAAACAGGAAATGTAACCTGAAATACGACGCACCAGCAAAGCTAAATTTCGCGAGACAAGTTCAACATTGGGTCACGAAACAGAAGAAACAAGTCCACGTCCGCGCCCAGTCGAGGAGCCCTATAGCCTCCCGCGAAGCTAATAGAAATCCGGCCCTTTTTCGCGGCACTTTCCCAGAAAAGGAGAAAATCCACCAGGAACCGAAAGCTCACCCGCGCGAAAACGAGGGCAGGATTGCCTATGAGACAAACTTGAGATCCGCCGACGGGCAGATAATATGAACCGAGGACAAAGACTCAGAGTAGCGTTCAGAAAATAATTGTGAACTCAAAGAAAAATTGGAACCTGCGGACATGGACCGACTATGTCAACTACTATTTCGAGAAGTAACCCGTTTAAATCTTCAAAATTTTAGCATTTCAAACTCACCCACCATAGGGAGATTACCGTGGAAAACTGTGCAAAACGTGTTAAGACTGCATTTCGTGCAATCCTTTATGTTAAACTATATTTTTGCAGTGCGATGCGCTGTGGCCCTCCTCGACTATAACGTGCGCGTGCCTTTAGTTATGCGTAATTATTGACATGATTTTGTGTCCCATTGATTTTCTTTTTTCACACGTTGCAGTATGTAACCAGTAACTACCTAACAGCCTAGTCGGTGGCGTGCATTATGTTGTGTTCCTAAGGGTATCGCGATGATGAAAAACTCGGGTTCGTCTTCGAAATGTTCAGTCAGGCGGCAACGGGAATGTCCTAAACATAAACGCGACGAAAAGGAATGGGAACAATTTAATCAGTTTCTTATAAATACCTCATTTTCGTCGAGCACGACAAATTAAGAAAGTTAGGTTCAAGTAAATTTTACGAAACCAGTTCAGTTTATTCAGAAAATTTACATCGTTGTAGATTTTCACATTCATCGAGCACTTCGTCTTCGTACATTCTTTCCCTCGTGGGAAAGACATGAGATCATGAATTTGTCTTATGGCATCTTTAACCCGCACAATCCACATGATCCTGTATCTTTCCCACGAGGGAAAGAATGTACGAGGACGAATTGCTCGATGAATGTGAAAATGTACAACGATGTAAATTTTCTGAATAAACTGAACTGGTTTCGTAAACCATACTCGAATCCAATGGCGTATCGCAGTATCGCGTATCTTATTAAAACTGGTTTTGTATAAATGCGTATATTTCTCTTAATATTATACATACTGAAAAGGGAGTACGAAATGTCAAAGGGGATTAAAAACGGGGACAAGTTCCCTGTCTTAGTAATAAAAATTGAGTAATTAAATTAATCATCGCGGTCCACTCAGGAACACAACATGATACACGTCACTGACTAGGTTGTTAGGTAGTTACTGGTTAGATACTGCAACGTATGAAAAAATGAATGGGACACAAAATTATATCAATAATTACGTGTGACTAAGGTTGTAACCACAGGGTGCAGCCGCAGCGATTCAAGTAATGTTAAAGTATTACCAAAATTCAGCTGTGCGTATTGCACATAACCGCGTTTCGAAGTTTATCGCTCGTCGACTCATGACCCAGACCGGGAGTGCGCTCAAAAAATCTCACGATATGTTCCGAAACGAACCGACCACCTTGATGTCGGCCACATAGGACACCGCTGTCCTATCGCGGTTGACCTGTGGCGCCGCCCCTGTCGAACGAAAAATGTAAACAGTGTGACAAGGAATGCTGGGCACAACGCCTTCACTAACTCAGTACGGTCCACGGCCTGCCAATTTCGGACTCCAGGAGTCGATACGATTAACCGGGGGATCTGAAAAGACAGACGACATAAATAATATTTACACGTGAGAGCTATGAGTAACAAACGCTACACATAATATTCTAACATCGGTAAAAGACAAGCTCTGAGCGACCCTACAACACGACGGTACAAAGACAGTTTAATACATCACATCCTATCAAACGGCGTCACGCGTGACGAAAAATGGCGGAAGGTGAGTCACGTGTCGAGGAGGGTACAAGTCACAATTTATTAAAATTTTGAGCGGAAACGGATTTTTAATGAAATCCATATTGGGTTTGCTCACCAAGTTAGTGGCACTTCAAATACGGGACGAGGGCAGGGCGTCAGCGACCATCGGTAGCACCGGCGACACTCGGAGTATCCTGGACATGTAGTTAGCATGGTGGCAAGCCATCTCCGTACCTATAGCGAAGGCTCCCTAACGGCTCCCCCGAGGGGGAGATGCGAAACCCATCACTGTCCAGCATCACCATCGGTTCCAAAGGGCGGGCTCGGAAAAACCCGAATGCGCCGGACCGCTCGTCACAAACCCTGGGGAGGCGCTGGCCGTGTCGGGGCCTCCGCGACGCACTCCCCGAAGAGAATTCGCTTGACCCCGCCCGTTGCCCGCGGGGAACCCTGTGGAAGTCCCTCCCTTGCACCCACGTGGTGTGAGCATTCGTGCAAGGCCCCAGCTGAGACGCAATGCTCCAGCGTGGGTTTGACGAGCTTTCCAAGCATAGTCGAGTGAAAGCCCGATCCGGCGGCCGGGAATCCCCGGCGAAGTCCCGGTTCGAGACTTTATCACCTATCGGCCCGTACTGAGCTCGCCAGCCTTCTTATTACGGCCGGTGGGGTCGGCCCCCAACCCGCACCTGGCAACCCGGGACACGGGACGGGTTACCCGACGCACCCGGGCCGTCCGGTCGAGGAGTATTCCCATGATGAGGGCAACCTGTCGCCGGTAACTCTAGGGGGAACGAGAGTGCGATCAAACTCCGCAGAGCGAGCATCTCTCACGGTTCCCCAGTAGCCATTTGCTGTTTCGTTACGGACCCATTGGGGTCCGCATCCACCTCCACCACGAGGAGGTTTACGGATGGCCCTTGGCCGCGTGGGATCCCACCCCACGTCGTGCCTTTTGGAGGCGGAGTATCCTGGACAATGAGCTACGAGGATCGGCAGGACCACCGAATTGCGGAAAACTCCTTCCAGCGTTTCCGCAAGGAGCCGCCAAAACCGTGAGACGCTGCCAATTAACGGCAATTACGCTAGGTGTCAGGAAGAGTATCGCGACGCGGTTATGGAATGCTCGAATTATCCTCCTCGAGTTGTACCGACAGTGGTAATAACTCGCAATTTCAGACCATACACGATACTTACTAAACAACAATTCTTATACTAACAAATTTTTATAACACATACACTAAGTGATCGCCCAAGATGCCCCCAGTGTCGTCAACCTAGACTGAAATTAAATAATGACAAAAGTTGATACTCACCGCGACCGCTGCGCCCCTAATTGCGATGGCAGAATTCTGCCACGTCACAATACATACTAAATTGGGACGAGAATTACTTATAAATATTGAATATGAAATATATCAAGTTACATATGAGAATGTGCTATTATTTGTCAGGAACAACTGTCATAATTTAAAAACAAAACGACTGATTTATGATAACTGAAATGTGACAAATATTTTTTTTTCGGCATGGTTGTATAATTTTACTCGCCCGAAATAATCCGGCCTCGCTCCACTCATAGTTGGTGAGGAGTAGGAAGACCATAACGCCCTCCGCCCCCCCACTAAGTCCTATCACTCCTAAGTCACTGTTCCCAGTGGCTGAAGTTTCACGCTTACGTTTCATTTAAGTTTCTCAGTCAATGAATTCACCCTACCGTAGTTATGGAAGTTTCACTTCAAAATCTTTCTGCGGGAATATTTAATTCTATGATAAATGAATTTAACCGTGCTCGTCACTAAAGCCGGGGTGATTACTTCAACCGCTAGATGGCATTAACATCAAATTCAATGGTAGGTGACCAAAATGTACCTTAAATTGGTGGTGGCTTCCGGGAATAACCCGCATTCATAGTCGCCAGGGGGCCGACGTTTCCTGGAAGCCACCACAAATTTAATCTTTTGTACTCGAGGCCTTTTTTGACCGGACGAACCAGCAACTCGAGATGATTTTTTACATACTCGGTGAATTTCATCCAGCTAACTTAAAATGATTTCACATACAAATTAACGTATAAAACTATTATATTTTAATATTCTATGTATCTTTACATGTGAAAGAAGAAAATTTGTTAAATATTAAGGACTGGATTATTGCTTTGTATGGTATTTTACAAAACAATCGCCAAGCTGTATCCTCGGTTTGTCGGGGTAATTATTGAAGTAATACGTAGTTTGATATTGGTCCGCTCGATTAACGCCGTCCATATATTTTATATAGTTTATGATAACATTGGTTTTTTTTTAGTTATTTCAACATCGCCTTGAAAAATCCCTTTTACGGGCGTTATTTTCGTATTATTCCAAGTGGTCAAAGACGTGACGATTTTTTTTTTAAGACATGGCAACTCTTTCGTATTTGTTAGGATCGTCCCAGTGAACAGTAAACCTACCAAGACCGGTGAAATGACCGTCTTTACAATTTCAATGAGAATTTCCTATATGTAACGTAATTTTGCCACCTTTAAACTTCACGGCATTTCTTATAATATACGTATAATGCATTTTTCAATATTCACTTCTTTTTTTATCATTTGTTTTCTACGAGAAATGTGTAGTCTGTCTTACCTGCCACGACCAGTCGTGGTAGATCCTTTTTGGTAGGAATTTGACCGGTTGAACGATTTATATCTTTTTATAATAGTATTCTCTTGAAGACTTCATTTTGGAACTATAAAGTCGTTACGACTTGGCATCTTCTCGCGAATTCATATCACTATCCGATGACCCGAACAGCGAGCATCGAAACATGAATGTTATAAAGAGCATATTTGGCAGTCTATTATTATTTTTTATTTTTTTTTATATTATTATGATACTTTTATTTTATATATTGTGTTGCGCGTTATAAGTGACATTTTTAAAAAGTGAACAAAACCGGCAATACTTTATAGTATGTTTCACATTTTATCTTTTATCCATTTTTTCCCTTTTTGATTTACATTTTTATGTTTTAGTATTTATTTTATCCTTGGAATATTCATCCCCAAAATGTTGACATTCAAAGAGTATCAATACAATATTAGAGGAAATAAATAATATTGACGAAGAGTGTTCGGGAAATGATCATGAGATTTCTAATATTGAAAATGACAATGCGGAAAATTATTATGATTTGTTTGACACTGACTTCAACACCGATGGGAACAAAGAGAATATTTTGAACGTGCGTAAAGGACATAAAAGGAGATTTTTAGTTAGTTCCGAACGTGAAAATTAAGAAGAGGTAATCGGTACTGCTATGGACGAAACTGTTTGGAAGAGGGAAAAGAAGGGTCTAATACTGGAAGAGCACCGATTTATAATATTTATTCGGGAAACATCAGGCCCGACAGGGCGTAGTAAACGAAATATTACGAAAGGTAAAGTTAGGACGACATTTTCTCTGATTATTGGACATAACATAATCGAACATATTAGAGCATGACCGGAGACAGAGGCATTTCGAGTGTTAGGATCTACGTGGGATCTATCTGCTGCAAAGTTATATGCATTTATTGCACTCCTGTATGTATAAGGCGCATATGAGGCAAAAAATATAGACATCATTTCTATGGAACAAAAAATGAGGCCCGGCATTTCTCGCAAACAATATGAGCAGAAAGACTTTACAGAAATTATGAGGTTTATTCGATTTGATAACAGAAATCAACGAAGTCAACGCTTACCAACCGAGAAATTCGCTTTGATTTCTGAAATTTGGTGTAAATTTATTGAGAACAGTCAAAACTGTTATAAACCAGAACCATATATTACTATCGATGAACAGTTGTTTCCAACAAAAGCAAGGCGTAGATTCACTCAATACATGCCCTATAAACCGGACAAATTTGGTATCAAATTCTGGTTAGCATCCGATGTAAACAGCAAATATATAATAAACGGCTTTCCATATTTGGAAAAAACTAATGAGAGGAGAAAACCTTCAGTTCAGCTTAGGGAATTTGTCACTCTGAAATTAGTAGAACCGTATACAGGATGTGGAAGAAATATAACTATGGACAATTTTTTGACAAGCGTGTCGATAGCGACTTTACTATTAGAAAAGAAAACTACGGTGGTTGGAACAATTCGCGCCAATAGAAGGGAGCTACCAAAGTTGGCGAAACAGAAAAACGACAATATGACACGTTTCTCATCAATATTATATCGTTCAAATAATTGCAGTCTGACAATTTATAAGGCTAAACCCAACAAAAAAAATACTGATTCTTAGTTCAATACATAACTCCGTAGAAGTCAAAGAAAATGATGCCCGGATACCGGAGACAATTAGACTATGTAATAGCACGAAATTCGATGTTGATGTGACCGACCAAATGACCAGAAAATACACGGTAAATTCTAAATCTCGGAGATGGCCTTTACAGGCACTTTTCAATATCCTCGACTTAGCCCGGTTAACCACTTGCGCTACGATTTAATTTTCGGTTGCCGTGCCGCGCTCTACAATATAACATGCGGTATAACATCCGTACAACATACCCTATCGATTCTGAAATATTTCCAAGATATCGATGACGCTACGCGATGTCGTGCACTCTGGAACTGTAGCTCGAATAATGAACGATCCAACTGTTAGCCGACGTGCCGGACACGTCGATTTTGTTTCTGCGATAAATGCCTAACGACGTGGCATACATGTCGCTGGCAGTTTTGGAACAAAAGCATCTCGACGTACGTGGCACGTCTTTATAGCGCACGTGGTTAAATGCATAGGTTTTATATAAAGAAACCACGGGAGAAGAAATTGCGGGGCAAGCTTTTTTATTTCAATTGGGAGAAGAACTAGCCACGGAACATCAAATGGAGCAACAGCTAGATAAATAAGATCAAGTAACACCAAACACAAATATAAGTATAGGTTCACGTGAATGGAAAACATGCCAGATAAGATATTGCAATGATAATAAGACTAACAAAATCTGTCTAAAATGTAAAAAATACGTATGTAGAAAATGTGCAATCGAGAAGACTATTTGTAAACAGTGCGGTAAAAACGAATAAAATGTAAATTATTTACTTCTAAATAGAAGAAACAATATTTTCCACTAACAAATTGACTATTATCTTCATTCTATATTAAGAAATATAAGTTGTTTTAAAGACCGGTCATTTGACCGGTCGCGGTAGGAATAGATGTTACTGTGAATGACCGAAATTGGAGAATGTCGACTTTCACCGGTGAATGTCAACAGATACCAAATACGTCGGTGAAAGATCGAATATTTCATTACATTGTTGTACATTTGGACCCTCTCCAGTGTGTGTCAACATCACACACCGGTGAATGTCAACATTTACCGGTGTAAGTCAGAAATAAAGGTATTTAGCAAATATTTTGGACATACACGAAGCGGCTATGTGAATGTTGACATTCACCGGTCAAAGTCGACATTCTTCAGATTTCGGTGTTTCACTGTAACAGATATACATGAAGTATCTGTAGGTTTAGTATTAATTGACAAGGGGTATAATTCTACATTTCGTCAAATCGTCCAAACATATATACAAACATTGTTGCCGATCGGGATTCCGCATCAAACCAAATGGTAACCGAGAGTCACCTCTTGAGTGCAAAGGATTAAGGAACAACTCAGATCGCGGAAGCTTAAAATCTTTAACTGGCCAAAATGTACTTTCTCGCTCAGATCAATGAAACGCAACTTGTAATCGGCGGTGACTAGCGACGGTTGAATAATGTATGCATCGTCCTGCAAGTGTAGGACTCACGCCACTGCTAGACAGCTGCGGTCTAGGCGCCTTGCGGGTGTCGACACATGAATGCATATACTCGCAAGTTGGATGCCCCGCCTAGATTCGACAACGGTTGCTAAGAAAGCCCCAAAACGCGAGCGAGGAACCCGAAAGATGCTTTATGGGGACAACGATTTTGAACGTATTTGCAAAGGAATTGAATTCAATGAATATTCGTTTTAAAGATAAAATATTGTCATATATTCAAATGGGAGCGATTTTCGAAAAATCGGTTCTTTCCTAGTTAAAAGTGTTTACAAATTACGTTGCATTTTTATATTAAAATGACCACTTTTTGAAAATCACTCCCATGTAAACACACGTCTATTCTTTATCTGTAAGATTCCACGGAAGACGGCAAGAAATTTAATCGACGTGAAAAAATAAAATTTATTCACATCCTTTTTGGCGGTAACGCCATTTTGTATACGCGAGTAATAACACAAGTTGCCACGTTACGTTGCCGAGATATATATCCGTAGTAACCTCTGTTAGACTCCATCCTGAGAATTGTACGAAATGAAGTACTGCATATGTCATTGCAGTAGAATGATTATAAACGGATCGAAGTGAAACTCAAGAAATCCCTTGGATTCATGATTTTTAAAACTCTAATCGATCCATTTGCTATATTTAGTAGTAACATTTTTGCTCTACGGACACTTACAAAGTACATATTGCTCGCGAAACATCTGAGAATTTTATTCCACTCAATTATAAAACTTCTCGATGTTTTCTACATAAATCTATAATGATATGTGGTAATGTTTAATTACCACAGTTTTCTAAATAGTTGCTCCTACAACCTAAAAGTCTACACTTTTTATTCTAAGCTTTCAAAGGGCGTAAAATATCATAAATACGTGCTGGCAGAGCCATTTTGTATCTAGTCTGGGATGAATAAAAATTCTTTTTAATTAAAATTTCATGAATTTCAGAACTTTCAATAGGACCTCCATAACCACGCAATAAAGTTTCAAATGATTCGATGGACCCGATTCGAAGGAAAGTTTTATAAATATATTGATGCTTCTTATGCCGCATATCATCTTAAAGCGGGCCCATGATCGACTCGATCGATTCAAAAATACGTTCGCAATTGCTGTCCCCACGAAACACAGGCAAATTGTTGATATGGTGAACGCCCTTAACTCTTTGCGATTGTCAGTTGGGATTATGCCTCATAAAATATATGCCAGTCCAAATGCGCTACGACTGCAAAAAGTTACAATATTTAATCTTACGTAGTTACATAGAACTGTACTAATATCCGAATGATCTTGTTGGAACTTTTAGGCATTTCTTGATCTTATGAAATTATTTGTACACAAACTGTTGCATTATCATTGGCATAAAACATATTTTACGTTTTTGACTTTAACCCACCGGGAGTTGCTTTGGCCGATAAGTGTAACATAATACTCTATGGATGTTGAGATTCTCTACAAATTTGAAGTTGTATAAATTACTTAAACATGGACGTCACTTTGAAAAAATCATTGCTTGTGCACCTCTTTAGCGATACGTGTTGATAGATGGAGCGCAAATAAAATAAGCTACAAAGCGATCAATTTATGTACTTGATATAACTATTAAGGTGATGTGAAAGACGCCGAAGAATTTAATCAACGCCAGCAAAAATGAATTCTTTTAATTGAGATACTATCTGAAACAGGGTGCCATGTCGACACTTATATTTACGTTGACCGCTGTGTCGTTCTACATTGAGCATTCTACAAAATAATCATCCTACTAAAACGACATACTCCAAATGTCGTTTCAGGAGTATGATCATACAGAGGTCGAAGTCAAACTCAATCCTTTGAATTCATGGATCACGGCGCCATCTGTTGCATTTAACTGCTACTAAACTCTGACTTTACAAGCATGCGTTATCTACGGAACGTGTATTCTCTTGCAATCGTTTATAAAGCTTTCTTTCATATCTTCCCATCTGACTGTATGATATTCAACAACAATAGCACTCTAAAGTGTAACATTCGACAACAATAGTATTCCATAGTTAGGTCCTGAAAGTCTTCATTTTCAATTCTGAGCCATGAAAAAGCGTAAAATATTCACAAAATGCATGGATGACGTCATGTTGATTCTAGTCCATGATAAATTAAACTTTGTTATAAAAAATGAAATTCCATGCATGTCAGGACCTTCTTTAAGACTACCATATTCACGTGGTAAGATTTCAAATAATTCAGTACACCCAGTTCGGGGTAATGTTTGATAAACGATTTTACCCCTCAGATGCCACTTTCACATCACCTTAAGATCAAATAGTGGTTGAAGTAAACGCATTCTTGAATTGAATTAAGAAAGAAGGACCTACGTATAATTAGTGTGTGTACTCTGGACGCAGCAGGTGAGACATGGCTCGCTAACTCGTCAAAACAGCCACCGGTCGTCCTTCAAAATACACCGTAGACACCGCTCGGTGAGTTGGTCACCCCTCCTCCTTCTGCTACTTCTTATGTTCAATTGCCTGTATGTTTTTCAATCGATTTCATTCCATTAGGTTGAATTCGCAGTTACCTCTTTAGCTTGAGTATCTCGTAATGTTTTGTTGCTATGTTTGTTTTTTCCTTGTGCGGAGATAACTTTTTCCGTTTAATTGCGTAAATCAAGCACGCAGTTGAATTGAATTGTAGTAATTGGGCATGTAATTTGAGCACTAAATTTAACTAATTGAGGTTGATTCGTAGACACTGATTTTGTCAGTTCCAGTGTACCAAAGCACTCTCTTCGTTATGACCAATGAAGGCTTCTTTGTTTTCCGTATTTTGATCTGTCAATAACTCGACCACTTTGATTTTACTTCCATAATATGGCAAAACGCACGTAGGAATGCGTACCAAGATGAATTTATTGACAAAACATGCAATGAAATATGAATCACGCTTTTAGAAATACATAAATATTAGTATAATAAAATAATAAAATTGACACCCACTAAATACAAAATAGTAGAATGCACGTTATATTCATGTTGCGAGTATATAGTATAGTAAATAAATGTTTACCAGCGAATCAGGTTTTCAATGCGTTGGTATAATGCTAGTCGAGAAGAAGCGTGTACTTTAACATAATATTTTTACGTTAATTGAAATTATAATAAACGATTATAAGTAATTTTTTTATATTAGGATTGTAACGTTTGTAAGACATTTGCGAATTCAGTTTAAGGTGACGTGAAATTCGGCGAGAAATGTAATCAACGTCGGTAAAAAAGTTTCTCTGACTGATATGCCAACTGAAACAGTTAACCAACATTTGTATTCATGTTAACAGCTATGTATTACACAGAGTATTGTACGGAATGACATACTCTACATGTCATAATCTACTGTAGAGTGACAACCTGTAACATTTGTCGGACTCAATGCGAACTGAATTTGCTCTCTAGAATCTAGTGCAGTATGCGGGTTACCTTTATCTCATCATGGAAGTTTATAAGACTCTTCTTTTGCCTTTATCAGGGGAAAATGCACGTTTTTCGATTAATAGAGTGAAGTATATTGTTGTGCGGCGATCATGAAACTTCTTTTTTCCACATCTTAGTTTTCAAGAACTATATAAGATATCCCAGAACTCGTAGTAACCCTGAAACTGATAGGAAATGGCGATGTTTGAAGTATTTTTTCTTAAAGTGATTATCGACCGAGTTATTAGTTGCTAAAGTTGCAGCCCTTACGTTAGTTCTTACTTAATTTGATCTTCTTATTCTCAGTCGGCAATCAGTTGAAATAAAAATAAATATAATTTCAATAATAAAATACAAATAATTAAAATTTTGCATGTAACTACTAGTTATGGTATTTATTAAGGAAATAAATAAATTAATGAAAGCAACATTAAATTAAATCAAGTCAATTAACTGATTTAACCTTTTCGGTAAGGCGGGGTTCTCTGCGGAATCCCTCCCATAGAACGGGAAGCCGTGACAAAAGTGTAACCACTATTGCGGGATTCAGTTCGTATGAAGTTGGCGTTTTGTGGCCGGGGACTATAGTCACCCGTCTTAGCGAAAGGGTTAACGGCGTTCACCACCAAAGTGGGGACGATGACTTCCACCGCTAGATGGCATTAGCATCGAATTCGGTGGGAGGTAACCAAAGCGTACTTTCTCGCTCGGATGAGGGAGACGCGGCGCATAATGGGCGGTGTTTAGCAACGGGCGAAAAATGTGTACGTATCTTGCACGTATAGGACTCACACAACGGCTAGACGCCTCTGGACTAGGCGCCGAAACGTGTGTGACCTCCGGCCGCACGCACACGCCAGTTGGACGCTCCGCCTAGAGTCTGCCGACTCTAGGCAACGATTGCTAAGGAATGCCCAAATTCCTCGCGAGAAACTCGAAAATC
Source organism: Orussus abietinus (assembly GCF_000612105.2). NCBI lineage: Eukaryota > Metazoa > Arthropoda > Insecta > Hymenoptera > Orussidae > Orussus > Orussus abietinus. The sequence continues at coordinate 79,449 of NW_019394338.1, read as the reverse complement.
CTGAAAAAAGTGCTCCACGGGGACAACGATTTTGAGCGTATTTCTCAACCGATTGAGCTCAACGAGTGCTCGTTTTAAAGATAAAATGTTGACGTGTGTTTATATGGAAGCGATTTTCGATCAAGCACCTCCTTCCTAGGTAAAAGGGCATTGAAATTATATCGTTGCACTTTTTTATATGAAAATGACCACTTATCAAAAATCGCTCCCATATAAACACAGGTCAACATTTCATCTTCGATATGAGCACTCGTTAAGCTGGATCGGTTTAGAAATATGTTCGGAATCGTTGTCCCCGTGAGACCCTGCAAAATCGCTGGAGTGGTGAGCGCCCTTAATGCCACTGAGTAAACGAAATATTGATTTAATTCATTAGTAATTCATTAATTATTAATGAAACAGTTTGAGAATGATTGAAGTTTCATTGTTTACATTATTTGTAATTAATGTTAAATGTTTCACTTAATTACTATTTATTTAAACAATTATTAATTTGATCAGAGAATAATTTAAAAATTAATAAATGAAATGCATAAAATATCTATATGATAATAAATTGTGAATGTTTTTATTGTATATTAATGAGTTTAATAATTTGTAATTAATTAAATAATAAACTGATGTAGCATTATCGGAAAGACAGTGGGACTGAAAGGGAAAGAGATGAAGGAAAAGATGATGGATCAACAATTTTTCTATTGTTTTTGTTTTAAAAAATAAAGTGTATGTGCACATTAAAGTTTCCTCTTCGTGTGTACTGGTTCTGAAAACTATGTATTGTTATTTGGTGTCTATAAACAGGACCTCTTATCGAGGTTAATAAATAATATGCAAATTAAACAATTAATGTTAATTACAAATAAATTAAGTATTAAAGCTTTAATAATTCTCAAATTGTTTCATTAATTTGTTAATTTCCATAATAAATACTGTAAGTAGTATAACGAGCAATTGGTTATTTATTCATGTTTTATTATTTAAATTATAATTATTGTTGTAATGTTATTTTCTTACTCTGTCTTTCTTTACTAATTCTCTTAACAAGTCGGGAAACGAAATAAACGAATATACGATAGGGCTAGCGAAATACAGATGCTCACTTAAATTAGAATATTTCGAATCAGAAAATATAAGTCTCTCTAAATTTGACTGGCCTCAATCCAGGGGATTCACTGCACTCGATGCGGTCGAGAAGGTTGTGTATCCCGTCGCAGGAGGATGAAAGGGTGGTCACGTATGGGCAGCAACGAACGTTCTTCTCTTATGCTCCATCCTGGAACCCTTGGACGGCTCAGTCCTTCCTAACGATGCGCACCGGACGAAGGTTGTCGGTAGAGAGAGCGAACGCTGGCCTTCCGATACCACCGAAATCGTAGCACCGGAGAGATTACTCGGACAACCCGGTAGAGGCCTCACAGATCGATCACATGCGAATATTCAAACATGAAAATTACGCTACATTGTTATCAATTATCAACTGAAAATAAAAATATTAAATTACATAAGAACTCTAACGTTAGGAACCGCACGGTCTAAAAGTCCTGGACCCCCGAGTGACCCTGTCAAGTTTGAATCGCACGTCTGGAAATAGTTAACTTTAGCAATTAATAAATCAGTCAATAATCACTTTAGGGAAAAATGGTAAAGAAATTTCCAACTCCAAACATCGCCAACACTCACTAGTTTTAAGGATGATTCCGAGTTCTGAGACACCCTATATACTGTTCTAAATGAAAGAGCACGATGCTATTTTGGTTCCGGTCTAGACTAAGTAAAACAATGTTTCAATCGAATACTCGAGTTGAAATTTTTGGTCCGATAAAATCGCCGTACTGACGCGCTCCAGACGTACCGCGGACGCGTACATTGTAAATCCGGAACGAGGACGAAACGGATCCGCAACAGGCCAGATTTGAAATTTACGCAAGCCTGCAGCGAGTCCAGAGGAGATCCGTTTAGTAATCTATCGGGGCCGCTTCACGTTCGTAGCAAGTCAATTTTCAGTCCACGGTAGGTCCTACGAAGCTCGACGCATGTCCACAACGGATTCGCAATAGATCCACAATAGGTTCTAATGCCTTATAAAAACATCTCCATGTAAAAAAACCTCGCTAAGTACATGGTCATTGCGAATCCCCATTTTGAAAAGAAAAAGTATTTTGATTCAGGTTATGCTTCTACTTACAAAAAATACTACAATCAAAGCACAAAGTCAAGTACATACGACGGGAAGTATCTGCTTCTTATATAATCTGGCATTAGTTTATCATTCTTTTTTTCATTTACGAACTTTAATGTCTTCATTAGTTTTATGTTATTAGTGCAAATTACATTTAAGTTAAATAATCGTCATTTTTCATTATGTACAATGATAAGTGATTTCTTATCGAGTACTACTTGGCGGGTTCGTGTTTTACATAAAACAAAATTATTTTTATATATTTAACATTTGACTATGGATAAGGTCCTCTTGACTGAAATCGTTGTAAATGGATAGCACGTCGATAAATTAATTGTGCAGAACACGCGCAACTATACAGGCTATAAGGCTGTGTTAGGATTTTGTGGACTAATAACATGCGATCAATTTCATGACCTTCGCGGTCTGCCCAATGTCAGTGTTGTGCAATTTTTTTGCACGAACCTGCCAACATCCAGCTCGATAAGAAATCACTTAACGTTACACATAATAAAAAATGACCATTATTAAACTTAAATATGGTTTGCAGTAATAACATGAAACTAGTGAAGGTATTAAAGTTCATAAATGAAAAAAGAATTATAAGCTAATACCACATTATATAAGAAGTAGATACTTCCCGACGTATGCACTTGGTTTTGTACTTTGATTTTAGAATTTTTTGTAGGTAGAAGCATAATGTGAATCTAAATACTTTTTTTTTTTTTCCAAAATTGGGATTCGCAACGACCGCCTACTTGGCGAGGTCTTTTTACACGGAGGTGTTTTTATAGGGGATTTCAAAAGTTTTTGTTTTTCTATAAAACATATCGTTTTTCATATGCCACTGATAAGGCTAGCAGATGTCCAAGGTTGATATAATGCTCCCCTCGTGATTAGTTCCGATGTACGCTCACATTAAAAAAAATATTTGTGTGCTGAAAATGGTGAAAACAATATGTATTTAATACTTCGTTAAGAAAATGTCATATAATGAGATAGAAAATACAATTTAAGCTCTCACTTTCCGGGGTAGGTTTTACTTGAATTAAGAGAATCCCTTTTTTAAGTATTCAACAAACAGTTATTTGTGAAATTGTTATAAAATGTTGAACTGAATACTCATGCTATACGTACTTAAAAGTCTAATTCTAATCAGAAATGAATAGTCGATCGATGTTGATTCAATGTCAGTCATGTATCGACTGTACATTATTGACAGAGTTACCTTGTAAACTTATGGTTTTCAATTTGATAACATATTTATCGATGCCTTCAGATTTCAGCCCAAAGATTCGACATCGCACCTGAAGCAGTACCTAGTAGTAAAGTATCCAATCGCAAAGTGTTTAATCCTTATTAATGTTAGCTGACCTTGTAGAATAAAATAGAAAAGAGATTCAATAGGTTCGTGGTTTTTAAGTGAATGAGCTTTAATTTTTTCTCATGATGAAATACATATGTAAAAATACATATTCTGTTGACATTGGTTAGAAGGCTTATAAATTGGAATCGAATGACCCCACTGGTATAGAAATTTTTATATCCGGTATGGAACATTATATCCAGTATATTACTTTGCTCTTGTTCCAGCTACCAAAATTAAAACAACATACAGGAACACCACACGATTGTCAGCTTATACATGCTTATATAGCCTTAGAGTGAATTCAGAGTGTTCTATTATTTAAGGGGTGTTTATAAAACTTCACCTTGAAATAACATGTAATTTCTGTTAAGTATTAATAGCACTTTGCTTCTATTTTGAAAGTATTTTAACAGTAATTTAATTAGATCTTAGTATTAACAAACATTATATATAAATTCAGGTTTCTAATATTACACTGGTTCACTCTTTAATCACCGCAGGCACGTATTGAACACTCAACGCCCTCTAATGTCTCCTGTCCCTGAATGTGTTGTCGAACGCATGATGTTCCTACACATTGCATTAATTTTGAAAACTGTAAGAAGCACAATGTAATGCACTACATTGTATGGCGGATACAGAAGTTACTGGATGAGCTAAATCGATCGTTTAAAGGCTACAAGTCTTCTGAACAATATCAACAGAAAATCTTACATAATTTTTAATGATATACGTAATTAATAGACAAAAGCCTCGAACGTGTTTAATCATTTGTATACATTTCATTCCACTAATTTAGTAAACATTGAAATCATTTTCCTTGGAAACCCTGCCACCAGTTGCCCCTCAACGTTCGGTATTAAATCTATGGACTTAAGTATACAGGCATTCGTAAATGTGAAAATAAATTCAATTTAAAATAACTATTTTGTCATTATTGCCAATACAAACTTACGGCTTGAACATTGAAGTTAACATTTTATCAAAACAACCTAATTGATCATAATTAACATTTCGTCAAATAGTTAAACAGCATTCTTAATTTTCTCTTTCGTGAAATATTTCACCTGAAAAGTGACAGATTAGATCTTAACCTCTATCTCTTTAGATTATTACAATATTATGGTATCGTCATAACATTAATTTAATGAATATAATACGAATTGTTGTTCCTACCCTATTGTCAGAACGATACTATTTTTTAAAATATTTATTTCTGGCCGCAACGCACTAGAAACAATCTTGAATTCACCAATAAGTCATTTCGGACGTCTAAACCTATTATTTGTATATTATGACCCATATGACGATGACACAAGCTATACCAGCTGATGAAATCGTTTGAAAACTGTTTGAAACGAGGAGGTGTCGCCATCCGCCGTGAAAGAAGTGAAAACGAAAGTCATACCGGTGCCACTACGTCCGTAACCTCGGATCACCGTACCGACAGTCCGCCGACAAACTTGGCCCCTATTTTACGAATTTCGGATTGGGTAGCGGACTCGCTTTCCTTGTCCTCTAAGGGCACCAGTTGTTTTACTGCCCGACGCGGTCTTTCTCTCTATCTTCTTGTCCGATCGGCTAGCTCTCTGCTAGTCGGAGAGGGGTGGCTTGTGGCCACTACGGACGCTGAAAAGGGCAAGGTACAGTACAAAAAGAAAACCCCGTCTTTCGGACGATGTGCGAATTTGAACAAAAATAGAATAATTAAACTACAGCCCGAAATTACATAAGCGAGACCCTAGCTCGCTCGTGTATCTCCCTCGCTCGAGAGCCCTTAAGCCCTTCACGAGGCGGCGCGAATATTTTAACGCGGGGGCCCTGTAAAGACCCAAATAGTCCCCGAAATACGCGACTCACCACCCCGGCTTTGCCTTCGGTCGCGCAGTCTCCCTCCGGCGCCCGGTCCCAGACGTCTGGCGTGTGGACGGCCTCGGGGTGGACTCCGCCACCGTCCCTGCTGACCTCTGGCGCGCACACGCACAGCCCATCACGTATCACGAAACCAACCCGAAACTACTCATGAGACCAAAATAGGTCTTTTTCCACAAATTCGGAATCTAATTCGAACGCTATAAGGTTGGCCGAAACACGAGTGCGGGCTCGACGTAAACTAAAGGGGTCGGATCGCGAAGAGACATTGCCGAGATCCTCACGACCTCCCTCGTTACCGCGCCCGCTTCCTTTTAGGCCTTGCGGGATCACGGAGTCTCGCAGAAGTTCAGTAGAGGGACCTCGGATTAGCTTCCGGGGTGATAGCTCCTCGCGAGGCCCCCTTATCGACCGGGGGCCCTACTCCAGCTGCTCAACGGAGCCCCGGCGCCAGGGCGGGACTGCCATCCGCCCTGATCCCATGGTGCTACCGGTGCTTCGGGTCATCCTCTTCGCGTTCACGAGCCCTAACCTCGGGGACGCACCGCGGTCGACCTGATCGATTCCCAGACGTCCTTAAGGGTCCGGAAAGGTTCGCGTTCCTCAACATGGCGGCCTGAGGGAGGGCATCTTTCCGAAACGGTGCTTCGCTAGGTGCAGACACCTGCCTCAAGCCCTTTTAGACCGCGGTCCCGCGGTCTCCCCCCGTACCTCGGAGGTCATCGGCCCAGAAAAGGCATCGCTTAGGACCATGGAGGAGACCCCACGATCCACTACGTTATAAAGTATACACCCAGTGTCAGAAACGTACGTTCAATTCATCAAAATTATTCAGTTAATAACTTTTTAACAAACAACGAGCTGCAACTAAAACCTTGTAGAGGTCACTCAGGAGGGTGACCTTGGGAACATATGTTAAAGTCAAGGTTATCTGAGATGGGTCCCCTAAACTCCATATTTACCGATCATTTGTTTGACTATGTACATCTAAACAAGAGAAATAAAAAATTTAATACAATCTTTATTCTTATGCAATAATATAATATTGTTTTTGTATTCATGCTAGTAACGTATCAAATTAAAAGTATAGAAATAAAAATGAAATATTGAAGTGTAATATCTATGTTAACACAGTAGCAAACGGAATTGATTTCATCAATCGAACGAAACTACATATCGCATATCGAAGGGAGTATAGAATAAAAGAAGAGCGTTAAATTTCAATACTTACATGTATTACAGTACAAACTACTAAACATATTTTAAAGTGTTGTAACAAAACTTATCAGTACTTCAATACACTAATAACATTAAGTGTCATGGCATAGGAACATTAATTAATTAATACAGTTAAGTTATTTGATTTGAAACTGTTCTTCGTAACATTTGTTATGTACAGTAAGAAATTAGGTCATTGCTTCATAGTATCTTACAAATGTTGTATAAAAGAATCTTTAATTCAAGTCGGTAGCGTGGATTATTATTATTATTATTATTATTGTTTATTATTGTTTATTATTATTGTTGTTATTATTGTTATTATACTTTTGCAATAAACATTGCAAACAAACTTTGTTACGTTTTGCATACGGAGCTAATGATATCGTTACGTCTCGGTTGGGAGACGAATTCAGAGCAAGTTTTGAATTTAATCATAAACGTATATTTGTATAATTTCACAAGTATGAAGGTCGAATTATCCAGTATTCGCCCTGCGCAAACGTTTCTACTTTTGGTGATTGGATTGAGTGGGAGTGATGGATTCAGTAAATTACAATAAATCCGAACAATTGAGGTTTTCGCTTGTGGATGTTTATATGATCTTCGTTGTTGCATGTGTATGTATATGTGAATGTTGATCACGAAAGATAACTTAATTCAAAGCGAGTCGAGGGTAAGCAGGTGTCGATGGCCCAGTGTTCCCCTCCTGAGATGGCAGTTGATCTCCTGGATGCTGGGTCGTCTCAGATTCCAGATTCTGTATTCCACTCGTGTTTTCACCAAACAGCCGATTTTTATTGACTATGCCTAACTTTAAATTTGACTTTAAATTAGATTTTGAATTAGACCGATGGATTAACATACCGATCGACAAACGGACTAATAGACTAACCGACTGCCAGCAACTTAACTACGACCGTGCAACTGCTGATTTTGACTTTGACCAATGAAATAACCGAGTGGCAGAAACTGGCAATTGAGACTAAATAGGGTTTTGGGTTGGTTTAAGGTGAAGTGAAACCCCCTTCAAATCAGTCAATTCGAATACAACACTTTTTTTAAAGGGTATTAGATCAAACTGTTCGAAACTTTGACACATCACTCCTGATCATCTAAGAATTGTCCTGATAGGTTCAAAATTTGGGTTTTTGGAAAAAATTATTTAACTTAGCCGAGACCAGAACCAATATGGCGTCGAGCTCTCATATTTCGATCAATATACAATTACCAAAGGCTCTGATATGAGAAACGAAAGGGTCAGGACAATTTTACGACAATTTAGAACACTGGTAGTCGATAAACTCGCTTTTCAACGGGATAAAGGCAAAAAAAGTGTTGTATGCGCTTCTGTGCTAAAACGATGGGAATACGAGGTCTCGGAATGAAAATTTAATTGACCTGGAAATCACAGATGGCGCAGAGGGTCCCTCTGCAGTCAATTAGGGCCCCAGAAAGCATGAATTCAGAGGATTTCTGGAGTTTTACTTCGATTTCTTGATATTTATTGTACAAAAACGACAGGTGGGGTATGCCATTTGGTAAAATATCCAATATAATTCGACACAGCTGTCAATATAAAAATGAACGTTGGCAACGTAGGCATTTAGAAAGATCTTCTTTATCGACGTCGATCAAGTTCCTCGACGTGTTTCACTTCACCTTAAGTAGTAGAAATTCCTCGCGTTTGAGATCCAAAACATCAGTAGGGTAGGTTCAAAGGTTCCACTGGAGAAAGGGTCCCTTACTAATTGGTTTTCCATTGTTTTTGGTAAATTCTTGTTGTCATTAGTTGGTTGTAAATCCCGCCGAGATGTGTACCCTGCACGTGTGCAGAGGTGTGCAGAGGAGCCTAGGAATAAGAACACTGTATCGTGTTCTTATTCCTAAGCTCTGCATATTTAAATTCTTGTAACACGGATTCAGGGTTCCTGAACTAGGTGTTTTACAATTAATATTAGTACTACGACTCAAAGAACCTAGTTAGAGGACCCCGCGGCTTTGAGTATTTAACTAAATTCGTAAAGTTTCTAAAAAAAATCGGAAATCGCGGTGTTTAATTGAAAGGGTTAAACAAAGTTTACACGTATCACTTGGTACACCGTCGTAAGTGTTACACATACCAAATGTTCAGTGTAAACTAAGTTATAGCCTGGAGACCTAAATAGCTTCTGCTCCGTGGTCACAACATTTCGGTAGATAACTTATAAGATACAGGTTAGCTGTCACCAAAGCTCTGAAAATGTCTTCTTATTGGTAAACAAAACTGGGTACGTAAATGTTTAAATTAATCTAAATTGACATTAAATTTCAAGTTTAATTTTGAAATATGAAAATATGATCAACGATTACTGCCGCCAAATAAAATGTTGTTTAAAAATTGAGTTTTTCATTTTTGTTATTTGATCAGATTTAGATTTGTTTTATTTGGTTAAGTAAGAATAGAAATCTGTAGATTTTCATAGACACACGATTTTAAGTGATATCAGTTTTGGAATAGATGTACTTGTATTATGTGGAACAACATGTACGATAATTTGGCAATACTGGTTTGAGTATTTAATAAAATGAAAGTACTAACATATTTGTCAAAAATAGTCGATTTCCATTTCTTATTAAAAAGACACGGTTTGAATTATGTTTGCAGTTCAAGAAAGAAACAAGAATGTATTTGGCGGCGTTTTTAATGTTTTTTGAGGGGATTCTATATTCAGGCAATTGGTACGTCGGCGTGTTAGAGAACCAGATTAAGAAAATAAGTGTTAGAGAACCAGATTACCCTGCGATCGTGTGCCGAGCGGAAATTAGCTGCCCGCGCGATTGATTAGGCCGAATCAGCGGTTCTCAAGATATTGCAACATACACCCTTATTATGGGAATAAACAACCCCTTAAGTAGTAAAATGTACAATTGAATGTTTTTAAATAATTAATTCCGTTTTTAGTCGACAATCCTATTAAATTCATTTAAAAAGTAGTAATATATGTAATTTTATAATAATCCTCAAAATACACTTTCGGTGTACAAAACGTTAACCATATACATTTATCATTACTCACTTAATTGAAAAAATAGTTTACATTACTTCCTTCCCATGGACGACTTAAATCAACTATTTTTCCTAAATATAGTAGAACATTCATTTTATTGAAACCCCAGCTATAACTTTGTTACCGAATGACACACTACATGTTGTTTCATATATGTTGCAGGTATAAGATTTTCTACTTCCTCAAACCAAAGAAAAATATTAATAACTATATCGAACCAAATGCAAAAATTAGAGATTAAATTTGAAAACAATATTTTATTTGGCAAGCATGAAAATGATCATATGATATGAGTTGCGATGGATAACCCTTATGGGGTTCACCTTTGGCGGTTTATGTTTCTGGGCCGCTTATCGCAAAAGAGGGAGGCTGCTCCAATTCCATTAATTGTCGGGTACCTCGTACCTTACTCTCGCACATTATACCGGTTCATTTACTCAATTATTTTAATATCCGAATTACACAAAATATTCGGCGGTGGCCCTGTACCTCAAGATACCGAATTTCCCTCCACGACCGAAGCGTTCCTTCCCTAAGTGGATCTCTGCTTTCCCCACGAAAGTGGTCCCAGAAGACGAAAGCGAAGGGCTGACAGGTTGCTCTTCCAAAGCCCGTCACCGAACGGACCTTAAGGTGAAGTGAAACACGTCGAGGAAGTTCATCGACGTTGGTAAAAAAGATTTTTCTATATATCTACATTGCCGACCTTCGTTTTTATATTGACAGCCGTGTCGAATTGTATTGGGTACTGTGCTAAATCTATCGTTTTCGTACAATAATTATGAAGAAATCGGAGTAAAACTCCAGAACTCTTCTAGAATCATGGTTTCTCTCGGACAGAGGGCACTCTGCGCCATCTGTAATTTTCATGTCATCTACATTTTCACTCCGAGACCTTGTATTATCATCGTTTCAGCATAGCAGCGCATAAGACACTTTTTTTACCTTTATCCCATTCAAATCTGAGTTTTTCGCTTACCAGAGTGTTCTAAATTGTCGTACAATTGTCCTGACACTTTCGTTTCTCGTATAGAACCTTCAATAACTGTATCTCGATCGAAATGTGTAAGCTCGACACCATGTTGGTTCTGGTCTAGGATAAGTCAAAAAAGTTATTTTCGAAAATCCTAATTTCGAAAGTGTCATGACAATTCCTAGGGGCACATGAGTCACGTGTCAAAGTTTCAGACGGGTCTATCCAATACCCTTAAAAAAAGTGTCTTATTCTGATCGATTGATTTGAGGAGGGTTTTACTTCACCGTAATTTCCTCCAAACCCAAAATTCAATTTCCCGGCTCTCGGATCTTCGGGTGCGAGGGGTCAGCTAGCTCTGTTATTCAGCCACCCCGAGTGGCAACGGAGAGGAACGTGGTAACGCCAATGTTAATCCTATTAAGGTCGGAAAGAGCCGTTCCTTCCTGCCTTTCTGCGTTAGGATTGTCGCGACTAGGAAAAGGTTCAAGAGAAAAATGTAAGAAAATTTAAGCTCACCAATTTACTGTTTCATTCAAGTAACAGAAATTGTTTCGAATTTGAAATCAGTCTTGGATCACAGGAGGCAATCATGGTTCACAGTCCAATGATAACAATTATTTACAAAAAATTTTCTGGTTAATATCTTCCCGACGGATTCGGGTGAATGAGCGCTCGCTGAGGCGCGAAAAGGATTCGTAAAACGCTAGGTTTAAAGTCACTAAATAATTTATGGAAATAATATAAGGAATATTTGGCAGCCGAAAGTTATGACATCCTGAACATTAATATATCACATACTCGGAACAATATTCAGTTAAATACAATCGAAAAGTTTTGAACAAAAGAATCATTAAAATGAATAGACCGATGAACGTTACGAAACTCAGAATATTAATAATATTTCAAATAATCACTGGATTAACCCCGGTGAATTAGAAGAAGATACTCTGAAAATTAAAGTTTCGTTTGCGACGCACGACTCAAAATAGCAGGACATTGTACTGAATCTACTCCCGCTGACCGGAATCGAACTTACGTAATTTAATCAGTTAAAGCTTTAGAAACATTCCTCTCTGGGAAAAAGGGACTCCACGGAGAAATTCGCTAGTCAAATTGCCAAGAATTTACGGGATTCAGTTTTAGTCCGAGACCCAACTAATTAATTTTGGAACACTCAAGTAGGTCTTTGACTTCGCAAACGGCACCTTATACAATTTGGCCCAGAAAGAAATACCCAACAAAAAAGACCTTTGGTGTAAAAAAAAAGACGCATTCATAACCTAGTGTTGTTTCACCTTCAAAAAACTACGAACATTCCTAGAAATAATTAGCTGTCATTGCCCCCTCTATTCGAAAAAACTATAACACATCTTCAGAAGTTACAATAGTAATAATGTTACTTTTACAAAAAAAAAAAGGAAAAAATTGTTATTCATATCCAACCCTCTAAAGTTATGAAATCAAGTGTTGCTGAGCAGTTTAGAACATTTTAACGGGTGCATCGATGGCCTCTTAAGATAATGAAATCAATTACCGCTAAACAAGCACAGACAAAGCTCGATTAATAATCGTTTCTATAATTTTGAATTGTTAATATTGTGACGGGTATCTCGTCCGTGGGATATCCTGTTCACAAAAAGGGCACTGGACTGGGAGAGTTAGGACCCTTTGGTCTCCCAGCGTCCCTGAACTCTACCTCCGCCCTCGCTCGAACCCATCCTTGAGCACTAATTCTGACTATAATACCGGTTGTGCGCTAGGCGTCCCAAGACGCTAAATCTTAAAGGCCCACCGACCTCCTTTTCCTAAGGACTTGGACTCTCCCCACGAGAGTGGTGTCGCAAGACGAAGACGAAAGGTTATCCCCGACTTCTAAGAGGCCCGTCCCCCGAGAAGACTCCTGAAATTTAACAGCGGTCAAAAAAGGTTCCGCGAGCCTGGACGAAGTGCCAATAATTATAAAAATAGGGATTCGAAGGTGAGGTGAGGTCCGGGATGTCGCAGGTGGACTCCTCCCCGCGGGCAAACCACTTCCCGTCGCGAGAACGAACTGAGGCCGTGCCCCCGCAGGTCCGGGGGGAGGACAGGTGCCATCCTAGGGGTGACGGAAGCAGTCCTCGGAAAGTGATGTCAGGTATTCACCTGTGGTACCCCGTAGTCGCCTCTCGCCTCGAAGTCTCGTCGGCCCAGGATGTTTGTTGTGGATCATCCCACGACGATCGAGCGCTGTGCGGTCCGAGCCGGGTCGTCATTCGTTCTTGCTAATTTTCGCGACAAAGCTTAGAAATGTTACGAATTGATTTTATCTAACGAAATGGAGCCTAAGCCCAAATTACGGTGGCCTCTCGCTGAAAGAATAACGTCACATAAAATTAATGATGAGGTATTTAATAGGTAGGAGGGGCGGAATTAATCCGACTCAAGGTACATCGCAGATATTTAAAATTTCTGCTTTTCGATTAAAATATCGGGACTCGAGTTGAATGAACTCGTCCGACCTTAAAGGGAATAGGGCTCGGCCTAGCCTCTTAAAATGCGTCCTCGAGTTCGCATAACTTAGGGGAAAAAAAGAAAAGGTAAATTAAAGTACCTGATTACTAGACAAAATCATAAAATCAAGTATATTCTTCTTCAAGTAGATGCTTCTAGAAGACCTCCAACCCTAGGGCATGCCACGGGCCGAAGATGCTCACGCGAAGTCATCCGGCTGGGTCGATTAAGGGAGAGTGTCACTGAATTTGGTCGCTTCTCAAGCTAGGTAAAGGATCCTTTGCAAACTCAACTCATCTTCATTTCATTTTAATCTTACTTTATTAATCCCATCTCCGATCCAATCGAATACTAACCACTGTCGCGACTTCCATGCCTAGCTCCGTTTACCCGAGTAGAATAAGATTGTATTAATTTCCGCCTCCAACAGCTAAGCTCCATATCTCAGCATAGCGAGATAAGTTAGTTAGACTCACGCGGAGTTCGCCATTTAACCGTTTTAGTGCCAGGGGTTTTTCAAAATCCGTGTCGGATTGTGCTATGAAGCGCGAGAGCGTTACGAATTGACGATCGAGACCAAACATCGCGACACAGTTCGCCACAGTACGCGAAAAGCGCGATCGCGCTGCGTGACTAAAACGGTTAAGCAGCGAAGAATCCCCGCGTCAGCACTCCGGGTGTTCAGCGACCTACCTCCGCTAAAGCGCGCTATCGCGACAACCGAACCGTCGCGACGCGGAAGTAAAACTACGTAGAGAAAACTAAATCGACACTTTGACTGTCTCTTGCAGTTGATTGTACGAACCGTTATTGACTGACAAATACAATAGTGCTATCATATTTGATTACATTGCCATTCATTAAGACCCTCCTCAGGTCCTGATTTCCCGCAGATCCCACCAGGGGAGTTGATCTAGCCGCTCGGGTCATCCCCGCACAAAAATAATAAGTTCGTTACGCGAGAATTCCAGATAATCGCTACCCGAATTTCCCCGGCCTCGCGTTCGCTCGGTCGCCACGTAACAACGGTGAATAAAGTATGAAAAATATCCAACAATGTATCTTAGTGTAATGTTTTCATAGTCCATCATTTTTCTTTATTTATTGCCTCCACTCGATTGTATAAGTGATCTTTATTCTGAACCATTTAAGGGGTTGCTAACCGCAGTACCGAACTTGTCGGGTCCCTCACATAAATTAGTGAATCAACGGTGAAAATACATATTTCGTGTGCGCATAATTACACACTTGTTACGACGTATTATTTATACTAAAAAATGTCGATATTTTTATGCATAGATAATCTTATGATTTTTGTGTATCTATCGATGAAGACTGCTACAAAAAGTAATGAAATCTAAACGTAATGGGCGCGTGGAGCAGATTAATTGCATATTATTTCGCAGCTGTAATCGAAACAGAGCATGTGAAACATTCGTTGTTAACATATTATATATTAACAATTCAAAATTATAGAAATGATTATAAATCGGTTCGGGTATCACGATACCGTGCTTAGTGACAGTAGGTCGCTAAATGTGAGGAGTGCTGACGCTGAGAGTCTTTGCTACTTGACTACTCTACTTGACGGACTACGCGTAAATCTGATCTATTTCGCGATGCTAAGATTTCGTGCTGAGTTGTTTGAAGAGGTTAAAAATCTTATTCTATCCGGGTAATCGGAGCTAAGCATGGAATTTGCGACGATGTCAATGTTCGATTCGATTGGGGATGGGGTTAATGAAATGAGATTAAAATGAAAATGAAAATTGGCCGAGCTTGCGAAAGATCCTATACCTAGCTTGAGAAGCGACCAAATTCGGTGACACTTTCCCTTAATCGACCCAGCCGGATGACTTCGCGTGAGCACCTTTGGCCCGTGGCATGCCCTAGGGTTGGAGGTCTTCTAGAAGCCTCCTTTCCAACGGAAGTCACAGTGCCGCCGTCTCTTCCTGACTTAGTGCGCTTGGATCGCTGGAGTACCGGATAACACTACTGCAGCTCGTGGTACAGGTGACCTTCAGCAGGGAGTCCGGGGGTCTCGGTCTCTGACTCGCTAGGAACGGAGTACCGAAGGCCACGAGCTCTACTCAGGATCGATGACTAACGTCGGTGTTGATTAACTACTGGCAAAAGGCACTGCTAATTTGCAGGTTATGGGTTTTATTGGCAGCGTGTTCCGATGGATGGGAGGACCGAGGTGAGAATGGCGTTTCTGGGGTGTGCTGATGCGGTGTATAGTCATGAGATTGCTAGCTTCGGATCGATCGATGACTTTCGGGTTCGTTTTGGCCGATGAACTTATCATTCCAGATAGCTTGACGCCGTATCTTTCGCAAGTGCTTCCATATCGCCAGTACTCGGATTTCAATGGCTAGCTTCCGGTGATCGGAGTACGATTTTTACTAGATTCGCGGGTATAAGGGGTGCATACGTAACAGTACATTGCTCGCGCTGCGCTTGTCGGAGCTGGGTACCGCGCTGTGGGACCACGAATGATAATGCACTTTAATCATAGCAGACGTGAACTGTCAGTAATTTTCACATCTGAGATATTAATAGTTATAAATACGAGGATACTAAACTTGCTGTAAAGACTAGGTAGCGCTCGCGCTTGCATGTGGCGACGCGCGCGCGCGCGCGTACATGTATGTATGCATTTATATTTGGCGCGAAATTTTATCGAGTTTCCAGATTCCACCCTCTTTCTCCTTTTAAAGGATTAATTATGCGATACCGTACATCGTGTATAAACATTTGGTACTTTCACGCATACTATTTTTTCACTAGACAAATATGTACTAAACTGGTATTTAAGTTAATATTGTATTTCGAATAATGTTCTTATATTTTTAGAAAATGCGACATTTTGGTATTCAACCATATTAATTTACCGATATTGTTCATATTTATGCGAAGCACAAATTAGAAATTGAACCAATATTGTATTTTATTTGCCGAATATTATATTGCAATATTCAAAAGCTATGAATATCCAATATTGTATCATAACAGTATACTATGTCTAACCATATTTGTCCTATACAGCATGAATGTCTTTAATTCAATATTCATTGAAACGCGAAATAATATATTGGCTTAATATTGGTTATCAATTGATAGTACTGTATCAAGATACAAATATTGAACCAATATTATACGATGCTATTACCAATTTTCATTACTACAGGGGATAATGGGTTTCTTTCTTCAATATGTTACCTATTACTTTTTTTTTTAACAAAGGCATCACTTTTGTAATCATCTGTTATTATAAAATTTTCATGTTTTATGAACGTATATAAAAGTGTGTTGCATTATGTTCTCTTAACCATGGAACTGAATCATATAAATGAAACGATTTTTATGATTTATGGACTATAGCGCCTTGCATTAATTTTTCAGAGAGACGAAACTTCCAACAGTTCGACACCAACAAAGCTTCTACCGATAGACCAAATAATTTCTCATATCGCTTCCGTGCCACTGGATAAGCAGCAAAGTGTCCAAACCCCTGATGGTCAGGCTGGAGCTGATAGTATATCTTCGGAGGCGTCCAGGCGTTCATCCACATCCACACAAAATACAGATACATTGACCCCTACCAATGTACCCAGCGATGTGACAGATACTCAGGAAAGCATTGTCTCTATCGCATCAGCCGACACAATTTTAGAAGCGACTCAACTTCCAGACGAAATTGTAGAGCCTTCCCCGAAGACCGTACAAGCTACTGTCATAAGTATCCAAAATGAAACACAGGAACCATGTGGTGAGTTTCCACTTGAAGCAAAGGGCGAAGCAACAACTTTCAGCAATAACGTTCCAGTGGCCCTTCAAACACCTCAACCTGAAGACTCAAGTAATCCGGTAATTTCTTTAAATGCATCGTCAAATGAAGTATCAAAAGCCCCTACTATTCCGGTGCGAAAAATATCCCGTTTCCTAGTGAGCCCTGTTATCGAGCAAAAACTTAGTACGGTTGAACAAGAGCAACAGAGTCATACTGAGTTAATAGAACGAACGAATATTACCACAAATGAGCAGTGGTGCCAACAAGTTTCGCAAACAGAATCAAATGTTGTAGAATCATTGGAAAAAGTAGAAGAACCCGAAATAAAGTTGACGGATAGTCAATCACACGAAGCGGTTAATAACGATATTATTCAAGTGTTGCATCAAATTGGCCCCGACCAGATAGAAGGCGGACAGCAGCCCTTGCAACAACAACAATATCATGCTCAGCAGGTTGCACAAACGTTACAAAATTTTCCTCAGAAGCAGGTCGAGGCACCGCAATTACACAAACCGATTCCTCAAACTTTAATTCATCCAGGATCGCTACCAACACAGCCCACCGCTCAGGTTCTCCCAACTGTTGTACCGGTCCCTCATGGTTTGTCACAACAGAAAGATGTATCGACACAGCAGACGCATCAAAGTGTATCAATTTCTCAAATGCCCTATCAAAACCCACTTCTAATGCAACATCATATTAATTTACAACAACAGCAAATCCCCATGCAACAAAAACCGCAGCTCATTCAGCAAGAACACGTTCAACTGAAAATGCAGGCTGTATGTCCAATTCAGCAAACGCAACAGCAACAACAATTCCTCCCGCAACAACAGCAATATGTGATGCTCTGTGGTTATGTACAGCAGTTACAACAAACAGATGTAGATGACAGAAATCGCAGAGTATCTAATATATCTACTACATCAAATGTATCTACTGATTCTCAAGTGTCGGAAATGTGTGGAACCTCCGAAGACAGGCGGCAATCTAGCACAGCATCGAATGTATTAATGCAGCAAGTGTTTACGCAGCAGGATTTTTCAAGTAGTGCCCTTAGTAGTCACGGAGCCACTGACTCTTCGTACTATCCAGCATCAGTACATCACAATTTAATTCAGCCACTTGGAAATGCCCCCATTTCTGTTTCAATTCCTGTTTCTGCTTCACCAAGCGTGGATGCAGCACCAAAGATAGCTGTGAAAACGAAGGAAATGTCTTCGACTTTGCCAGATCTTGCACAAAATTTAGCTAATATACTTTCCAACCCCAAGTCAAAATCTGTAACACCTCACTCACTACCGACACACGAATCATGTTTAAATCCTAATGTCCCTTCTACTCTTTTAGAGTACAAACCAATTTTACATTCTGAACAGTATTTTCAACCAATACAGCCAGAGATCTCTCAATTGCAGCTACAACAGCCGCTAACCCACTTGCAACATAACCTCTACAGCCAGCAGTCTTTACCACTTAGTGTGCAACAAACTGTTCAAAGTGCACATCAAAGTTTTCCGATACATCTACCACATAATATAGCTCAGCTTCAGCAACAGTCGCAAAATACTCAGCAGGTGTTACAGCTTGGAGTTCACCAACAAATCGATGCCGTGCAAAACCAAATTTTACAACAAAATCTCTCCGGGCTTCAACAACCAACCCAAATGCCTTTACATGGCCAATGGAGCATGTCTCATTATATGGCATCTGTTGATCAACACCTTTTGCACCATCCTCTATCAGTTCAGCCTGGTCAGCCTATATTTACTCAACATCAGGTTCAACATTTACCACCTGCACACCAACAACAGCAAACAGCTCAAGAAATACCCATCGAAGATGCTATGATACTTGACCAGCAACAACTGCAGCTTAAACTCATCGAACAACAGCAACTTGCGAAGTCATTGGATTCAGAACCCAATATTGAATGCACTCTTAGCAGGTATGTAAAACTATTAAATTTGTTATATTTATTATGTTAGTAAAATAATTTTGCAAATTTCTTCAGATTATATGTTTTCTACAGGTGAATTCAATTTTCCTGTTAAGATCGTACAATTGCTTTCTTTTCCATAACTCATCGTACTTGTCGTTATGTGTATGTTCTCTGCTCCTGGAACATAGCAGCAACTATTCATGCTTGCATGAAATTGCAAGGAAATTTTGATTCCTACAAAAAAACGTATGTGTTGCGACCGCGATTTCCCTATGGGGAGGTGACGGCGAATCGTCCCCTCCTCAATACGGGTGATTTATTCAGGTTCGTATTTCAGCAAATTCTTTTAAAGTATTCTTAATGTCAAAATTACTATTTTGAGTTAATTCAATCTTGCTTAAAATATATAAGCAATCTTTGTAAATCTCTTTATATTTTAACAAAGTCATTATAAATTGAAAATTGTATTCAATGGTATCTTTTGCTCTCTTACAAAATGTTCTTAAAATCTCCAGATACATTTTCAATCTAATATTTCAAATTCATTAAGTTCCTTATCTGAATAAGAATGAAATACAGTGATAACTATTGAGGTGATTTCGTCCTTAAAAGCAATATCATATGAAGCTATTCCTAAAAAACTACAGAAATCAATCTGAGGAATAATCTCTTATCATATATTTAGGTAGATAGGTTAGGTAGTTAGTTAGGTAGCTAGGTGGGTTAGGTAGGTTAGATAGATTAGGCAGGGTTAGGTTGGGTTAGGTGGGTAGGTAGGTAGCAGTTATTGTAGTGAGAGATATCTGATAATAAAACATGACGCTGGAATCGAGCACATAAAGCTGTCGAGGAGCGCTCCCCAGGGCTCCGTAATGGGACCCGTACTGTGAAACGCAATGTTCAATAAGCTATTAAAATTGGAGTTTCTTGAAGATGTGGTGATTTTTTGCTATGCTGATAACACGATCATATTGATCTCCGGCAGAGAAATATACAGCATAGAGGCGAAGATGAATTCTGCCCTAAGATTGGTAAACATGTGGCTCCAAAGGATAGGACTGAAAATTGCGGCGAGTAAAACTGAAGCCATCGTCTGTACCAGGAGACGTAACTTGGTACAACCGGCCATCTATATAAATGGGAAGTTGATTAAGACGCGGAACCAAATTAAGTACCTAGGAGTGCTTTTGGACTCCAAGTTAACTTTCGGACCGCATATCATGAAAACGGCGGGGAGGGCACTGGGGATGACGAATGCACTGTGAAGGATTATGCCGAATATATATGGACCAGGTTACCTTAAAAAAAGAATGCTGGCCCTGGTGGTGAAATCGATGGTCATATACGGGGCTCCAGCCTGGGTGGAGTGTTTAAAATTCGCCAGATATAAAAACGTTCTTTATAGGGTACATAGACTCCTGCCTATCAGAGTGGTGCAAGGATACCGCACCATATCTGCAGATGCGGCTGCGATATTAGCGAAACTCCCCCCATTGGATATTACAGCGAAGGAGAGGAGTAGGCTTTTTGCCCAGATCAGAGAGGGCGGACCCATTACAGCAGGACAATTGAGGTTTATGAGGGCGGAATCTAGATGCGCCACGTATAGACACTGGTAGGGAAGATAGGAACAACCTGGAAATACATGCTGGACGAAACTCCTGATCCCAAAGATCGAGACCTGGGTTGACGAACGAATGTTCAGCACTGGGTATTTTGTAACTCAAATGCTGACGGATGCTTTAGAACGTACCTGTATAGTAGGAAAAAAAAGCAGATAACCCAGAATGTCTGTTCTGCCAAGGGCTCAGTATATGGTGTAGCATACCCTTGTGCGATGTCAGAAGTGGTCTGGTTTTGCGAATCCTACCCTTGCAGGGGCAGGGGACGTGGTGGCCTTAGTGCGGATCTGCACGGAGAGTACGGAGAAGTGGAGAGAATTATGCAGGAGGGTTGTAGAGGTCTTGCATAATAAGGAGCGGGCGGAAACGATTGTTCGGGGAGGTGTCGGGGACGTGGATTGCGGTGCGGGGGGGAGACGGGGGATGAACAAGTCAGGACCCCCACCCCCTCTTCCTTTTCTCTTCTCCTGTTCCTCCCTCTTCTTTTTCTCTTCCCCTGTTCCTCCCTCTTCTTTTTCTCTTCTCCTGCCGCCCCCCCATCTCTCTCCTCTCTCCATCTTTCTTCCCTTCTCTTTTTTTCCTCTCTTTTTCTTTTCTTTCTTCTCTTCTACTTCTCTTCTTCTTCCTATTCAACTTTTCCTCCCTCTTCATCTTCTCCTTCCTCTCTTTCTTTTCTTCTTTCTCTTTTCTTCTTTCTTCCAAGTACTAGGGCTAGAGAATGATCAGGATAAAGCAGATTAGGATCTAACCTGACGACCCCCCCCCCAGCACCAGGTGTGGGCTAGGGGGACGAGTAGGGTTGCGGCTGTAGCCGGTCCCAAACCCGGTTGAGAAAGGCAATCTGACCTGAACCAACCTGACCTTGTACTGTGCTCTCCCTGCAAATCCGGGGCCGGATGGAATGCCGCATGGCGATTTTCCCGGCCCTGGAGTTGGCGCATCGGGAGGGCGGAGTGGAAGAAAAAAAGGTGGGTAGATAGGAAGGTAAGTTAGGTAGGTTAGGTAGGTTAGGTAGGTTAGGTAGGTTAGGTAGGTTAGGTAGGTTAGGTAGGTTAGGTAGGTTAGGTAGGTTAGGTAGGTTAGGTAGGTTAATGTTTGCCTGTAGAACTTTGATCTCCCCAGCCTTGGACGTGGGATCTCAGGGCGGAAGCCCTCCGAAGTACCAATAAAGTCAGAAAACTGATGCCCAATATTGGACGCCCGAGGGATGTCAAGAGGAGGGTACTTGCAAGGGTCGCAAAATTTACGGCGCCCCGGCATGGCACGTGGCTCTGAAACACCAAAAGTATCCGGACATGCTGGCCGGGATCCAGCGGATCCTGGCTATTAGGGTCGTGCAGGGATACAGAACCATCTCGGATGCAGCGGCCCTGGTTTTCACAAAACTACTCCCTTGGTATATTAAGGCTGTGGAGAGGGCTGAGCTATTTTGCGTGAAGAAAAATAGAGATAGCTGTGGAAAATGCCTGCGCACACCTTCGACCCCAGGGAAGGGCGGAGGTAGTGTGGGACTTGCACCCACTAAAAACCCCGCGCCTCACCCGGTTTTCAGGCCCTGTTCCTGGGAAGAGGAGAGGAGGGGACACAGTCCTTCCAAGAACTCCTCCCCCCCTTTTCCGCCTATGAACCGAGGGGCGCAACCACCCGCCCCCAGGCTCCCGCTCATGGTGGGGGGGGGGACTGTGTGCAATGGGTCCCCGGTCCCCCGACCTAGGGACCCTGCAGTTCCCCGCGCCCCGACTCCACCAGCCGCCCCAACCCCCGCCCGCCCTCAGAGGGAAGCGGGGGAGAACGGGCCGAAGGAGGAGTCCGGGACGCTTCGCCTGTGGGCCGGCGTGCGCCGGGCGGGACCTACTGCGTCGCTTCGCCGGCCCAGGCAACGCTGAGGAACCCGGACACAGCCAGATCCCGCACTCGGGCGCCGCCCCTTCGCGCGCTTGCCCCTAATGGAGCAGCACGCTGCGCATATCTTGCGAAATGCAAGGAAATACAAAACCCTATGGTTGCGAATTGGCGGTTGGACTGGAAGGCGTTTAATAAAGCGAGGTGGACGAGGTTAATAATTCCTGAGATAAAACCATGGCTGGACACGAGTTACCTCTACCTGAACTACTAAACCACACAGGCTATGATTGCGCATGAGTTTCGGTGAATATTTAACTCGTTGACTGCCACGCGCATTTTATTTGACTGGTATGTGACCCGAATATGGGTAACGTGGCAGCCAACGTGTTAAATCAAAGAGGTAAGACGGAAAATCCCCTGTGCCTGCACTGTGGGAATGCATCGGATACCGTTGACCATGCTCTTGCGCGATGCCCGAAATGGCAGGCGTGCATCGCTGTCCCACTAGGCTGTCGCCACGTCTGACAGTGCATGCGGCATTCAGGCACGATTAGCTAAAAAATGCGGTGTAACGTGGCAACATTTTTGCCAGTTACAAGGGGGTTTGAGACAAGAGCAAGGAGGAATCCCTCTGGCAATCACTGGCCTAACATTTATTTTGGTTACTTTAAAATGTGGAAATTATGCGGTAAACATTACTTATACACAGGAGCGGCGTGCGTCGCTGCGCATCAGCGTACCAATTCGGTTTACAGATTCCTGGAAAACGCGTGGGACCCCCATTTGGGGGCCCTGCTGCCATCGGCCAGCGGTCGCCCTAATTAGGCGGCCTTACTAGGCCGCCTAATTTTTTGGGTTACTACCCAATTTAACTAGGCGCGCGGCAGGACGAAGCACCAGGATTAAGCTTCGCTGGGACCACTAGGAGGACGACGGCGTTGGAAACGAAGACCTTCCGGCGAGACGGATATTGCCAGAGGGACCACCGTCGAGGCTGCCACATTCCGTCTTCCCGTGCAGCGAGGTCTACCGTCCCGTTTCCGTCAATAGCCATCTTCGCCGGTGCATCCCGAAGGGCGGCCTGCCATCGTAATCCCGAAGGGAGCCGTATCGACCCGTGGGGAGCCTCAGCACGGAGAGACACCGGTGAGCCCTAACTGGCCCAGGGGGCCTCCATCTCGTCGGTATTCGTGTTCCTGATTCCGCGTTTGCGCCGTGAGCCGATTCCCGCCTATTTTACGAACGATTTCAGATGTGCGTCCGTAGTAAGACGTACTTTCGCGATAGTTATCTGCTATATCCCCTTCCGTTAATTGCGTAAGACCGGATGCAGTTCCACTAGATCGCGGCCATTTCGTTCGACCACGAGAAAAGTTCCGTAGGGCCCGAATTTGTTAACGCGACGGGTTGTATCCCGCGTAGATTCCGGGACATGTTCGGGAGGAGACCCTCGCCCGCGCATCGCGTCTCTTATCGTGGATTTCGTTTTTCCCTCATTTATACCACCGTGTCGTGACTGCCGAAGGGCAGGATTGGGTGGACGAGGGGCGATAGTGTCGTATCGTGGGCTGGAACCAATATCTCTTCTGCGTAGATACCGGGTGGCGGGTCCTTGCCGAAACACTCAGGGGCTCGATATAGGTCCTCCCGACAGGGCGTTGTGCCCTTTTCGGGTTCTAAGTGTAGAGTCCGATTTCTGGCCGCGTATAAAACAATTTGTGACTTCTTTTCCTTGCTTTAGCTCCTTTCCTTCGAGCTTTGGGCATCTTCGTTGCCGCTTTGCGCCTAATTTCCGACTCCGCGTTAAAAGTACCGCAACTTGTCGCGCGCGTCCCGTGTATCCCGAATTATTCCTTTGATGAATAAACCTCCTGCAAAGGTAGTTTACTGAAATTTTGTGTTCTAACTTATTTTATTTGTACCCCTGTTCCGTGGACCACGTTCCCAACTCCTCCTTTCTCGTAGCGCGTCTCAATTGCCGAACTCCCCCAATTCTGTCGTGTCGTGAAGGTCGTGAGGTCCCCACGGAGCTGAGTGGCCGGTCAGGTACGCCCTAAAAGGTCCCGCTGTCCGGGCCGGGGCTACGTGCTCCGGCAACGGGGTCTTGGGGTTCCGTAGTGCGCATACATGCACCTAGCGCCCTTAATCAAGCGAAGTTTCGGAAAGGCCAAAATCCGAGCTTGACCCCTGCCATTTACCGTATCAGGGCGTACGACTGTTTACCGACCAGGAAGGGCGGAAGAAAGGAATCGAAGGAATTCTTATCGCAGTGGAAAACTATTAAATACTTCTTTGTCTTAGTATGCTAATTAATTATTAAATTAATTACCTACCACATTTTGAACCAATACTCGATTATTTGAATGTAATTATTCTATCCGTAAAAAAATGAAAACAGAATCCTTTAGTGGTATAATTCAGCAATAAACTATTGTCTCTCAACGTTTGTTTATCTTTCAATTAGTTGTTTATACCTCATCTCAAATTATTTATCTTTCCATTTTTATAAAATAAACAATTACATGAAATGTATGTTTTTCTATTTGAATTTTACCAGAATTTCTGGAATTTTTTTGTAGATGAAACCGATTAATGTATATTTTGTATCAAAATAATTGCTATTTGATTAACTCATAATCATAATCCTGGGGTACAACCAACCGTTAAATTTAAAATTATTAAAATAGGATCAAATTTATCTGAGTTTTCAGATCTGGTATGACCTAGTACCGGCGGCAATTTAGACACTTTGAGAGCCCTAACTCTCACATAATTTTGACGCCCCCATCTAAGTACAGGTAACCCTCCTATAACACGGTATCTTATAACACGGTTTCGCTATAACACGATTCGTAAATTGCGGGAACCCTCCTACAACACGGCATCCTATAACACGGTTTCGCTATAACGAGTCATTTTTCTTGAATACAGACCCTTCCACGGAAAGAAGTCGAAAATTCAAAAGGGAGTTGCAAAACTGTTTCTCTCCATACCGCGAAATTTACAATGACCTAGTAAAAGCCAGCAAGCAAAGTTCGATTACAGATTTTTTTAAGAGGGGAAAACATACAAAAACTTTAAATAGAGAAAAAAGTTCTGAAAGTGAAGGCGATATCGTTCCACCGAAAAAACGTTCTCGGTTGATTATACTGAGCAGTGACGACGAATAAATTCATTAAATTATGGTTGCGTTAGATTAAAGTATTTTTTTTACACTTTGTGTTGTACATACATTTATATTTTTAATAAAAATTAAGTTGTTTATGTCGAATTCAAAAAAAATATTTGTTTTTAATAAGTTTTTGGAACGTAACCCCCCTTTTTATACTAGCTCTGGGTCTCATGCAACACGGTTTCACACAACACGGCATTTTCTAGGAACCTAACTACCGTGTTATAGGAGGGTTACCTGTACTTTCTTTGTGTCCTTCACTACTTATTCTACAACTATTAGGAAGTAGCTCAAATTTCAGAAAATACAGGATATATCACCTCAAATCGAACAGTTGGAGATCTGCCTTTTATTTGAAGATATGTAAAAATGCTTTAGACAAAATTTGAAGAACATTATAGACCAAATTAAATGCAAGAATAAAAAACGTTCTAGTCATTACTTTTTCAGAGTTCTCAAATTCATCTATATTTTCTTGTAATAAAGCCATGTTCATTTTATTTCATACAATTAAGGTGATATGAAAGGCGCCGAGAAATTCAATCGGTGGAATAAAATTCGTGTATACCTTTTTGGATAGTAACGCCGTTTGGATACTCAAGTGGTAACATACGCTGGCTCCACACGTTGCCGACATTTATGTTTATGTTGACGTTTGATACACTCTATACCGGCAATTATACGAAATGAAGTATTGCATATGTTATTGAAGTAGAATGATCATAAAGAGATTAAAGTAAAATACAAGAAATTCCTTGGATCCGTGACTTTTGATACTCTAATTGACCAAACGACTATCACACTCAGCGACAACCAAATTTTCGCTGTAAAAGCAGTTACAGAGGACGCGTTGCTCGCAGGATGTCCCAGAATTTCACTTTACATATTTTTCAAACCTTTCCCGATGTTTCTCACATCGATATGTAATATTCGATTACTATAGTGTACTAAATCGTTCCGTCTATGTCCTGGAAGCCATAACTTCCAATTCTAAGCTTTTAAGAGGCATAACAAATTAAAAATACTCGTTGACAATGCAATTTTAGTTCTACTTTGGGATAAATAACAAACATTTGTATGAAAAATGAAATTTCATAAGTTTCAAGGCCTTCGTTAGGACCTCCTTAATCACATGCTAAAGTTTCAAATGATTCGATGCATCGAGTTCGGAGCAATGTTTTATAAATACTTTTGCGCCTTAGTGATCTCTTTCATTTGTTCTTACAGTGCTAATCGAGACTACCTGTAATAGCTTTCTTCGCTGATAACTCTTTCTTCAATTTAATAACAATTTTCTTCGTCAATTTTACAGACGGACAAGCTCAGATTGTCATTTGCTTTCATCAGAGAATGACAACTCTAGTCATGAGGGAACACCTGAACATACTGTAGTGGAATCGCTCGATTCCTCTATCTTCAGTCAGCATCACATTTTACAACAGCAACAGTATCAACATCGCAAACTTAGTCAACAAAATTCGTTGGATAAAGTGACTGACATTGGTAATGCTAATATTGCGGGACCACAAACAATAGCTGATTTGCAACAAAAGTTGGTGCAGCTAACTAGCCAACCTTCTGAATCGCTAAACATTGCGACGCCGCCAATAAGCCATCCTGCTACCCCACATAGTCATCAAAGTGCCGGCGGATATGATGCGTACATGCATTCTCTTCAGCAAAAATTAATTAACATTGGAATGCCAGTATCAACAACATGTCTGGTAAGATCGTACATTATTAAGGAATTAGTATTTATGTAGTTATAGTTCATTAAGAAGTTGCTTACTGATTTTCTATAATTAGTCCATGAGGAACGATAATGATTCATATCTTTTTCATTTTGTATCAGTGCGTGAAGTATAACAAATTAGGCCGACCGCAAGCATCAGGTCTGTAGGTGCGGCAGGCAGATTTGGTTACCGGTCTGCCTGTATGACACAAAAAGTTTTGTCCCGAACAATAATGCGTTATGCAGGGTGTAACAAAACTGGTAGACACGGTTTATACAGCACTATCCTTATTGAACTCGAAAGTGTGGGCCCGGTCCCCGGTTGCTCAGACTGTTCCCAGGGCTTACCGGTCCTCGGTTATCCTCATCGACTTCTGAGCGACGTGTGTCGCGGCTTAGCGTGGCTGATGGTGACAGTAAGATGATCCGCGTGGCTTGAACAATTAGCTTTTAATCTGATACAGAAGTCGGGCGAAGAAGAGCGGGTCGCGGCCCGCGACCCGTTTTGTACTCGTTCCCCCTCCTTCAGTTTGGCTGTTTCCGTGTTATCCCATTGGCCTATTTTGTATGTTCGTGGTCCAATTAGCTGTTTCGAAATTTCGGACGAAGGTCCTCGCCGGTGCGCTCCCGGGATGGTGCGCCGCCGGGGACCGGCTTGCTGCCAGCTCGCGCGCAGCGCGAGAATCGGGGCCATCACCTGTGCGGGTCTCCCTCCCCTCAGGCCGTTCAGCGGATTTCCCGCCGATGGTGATCGCTGAGAAAAGATTCGGAGGATTATCGGCCAAGTTATTTAGAGTTGAATCACCTGATGCCTTAACACACGTTGAGTTAATAGCTTTCTAAAGGGTAGCAGTTAAGTGTCTTGCGCCGATGCAAGTTCGAAAAGTATCGAGATATAGTGTCCCAAGTAGAACCTTTGAAATTCGTGCTGTCAGTAGATTTTGTTTAGATCGTGGCGTGAGCGTGTAAGATCGTGAAAAAACTGCGATGTGTCACTGCATGCGGGAAGTTGTTTCTGAGATTGGGTGCAAGAGTTAATTCCCTTTAGAGATTAGTAATCGAAACTGTCTATCATTGAGCATTACTTGGAGTTCGCGCTGTCTAAGTTAAGGCCCGTTCACGCGGGGTCCTTAGTTGAAGAGTCATACGGATTTGCAAGTACCAGCCGGCCCACGAGTTCCGCACGAGTTCGCACGTATTCAGTGTAAGGCTGTTAGAGGTTTTGTGACAGAACCACGTTCTCTGGACTGAGGACGGGAAGCTACCTTGACAATCCCTCTGTTTCGCTGTATGACGCGTGTCACAGTTAATTGCCCCGATCCGGTCCCGCGGTCCTGGCGAGGAATTAGGCTTTTGACGCGATACAAAGGGGAACACGGGTCGCAGTTAAGATGGGTCATTCGTTGCAGTGTATTTAAAAGGTGTCTATCCAATAACAATTTCTCCTCCTTTCTTCTCGGAAGGGTAAAGAAGTAATCGCTAATAGTTCCTCGTCGTCCACCTTTGTTTAAACGTTTAATTAGCGTTACGTACGCTGCAATGTGTTCAGATCGGGGACTGATAAGAAAGCGATCAGGTATGGTCGTGTCAAATTTGCGCAATACATTGTTATTTTGTAGTCCTCAACGTATGAAACTATTTGCGAACGGGATAACACGCACCTCGCAGGAATTCTAAAGAAATAATCGTTTAAAAATTTAGTTTATACTTCGTAAAGACATGGGTTATAACAACTCTCGAAGCGGCTGATATCCTAATGGATAAGGCACTGGATCTCGGATCGCCGGGGATGCTAGTTCGATCCTCGGTAGGTACCTTCATTTTTTTCATAAGCAACCGCATTTATCTTGCCAGATCCAAAAATGGGATGTTTGCGGTTGGTCTTAATGTGTTGTGAAAGGATATATATCGCCGTCGATAAAATAAAATTCATCTATATAATGGTAACGCCATTTTAGATACTCAAGTCCTAACATAAGCTAGCGTGCCATATTACCAACATTTATATTTATGTTGGCGTCTGCTGCATTCTACATAGAGAATTATGTGAAATGACATACTCCATATGTCATTTTAATACAATGATTATAAAGAGAACCACTTGAAACTCGAAAATTCCCCTGACTTCATTATCTTACAGGGTTTGTCCGAAAAGTAATGTTAGTGAGCCGATTTAAAAAAAAAATGTATAGATCAGATCGGTACAAGACATTAAAAAGTTTCAAAATAGGCTCCTCTTGCGTCGATACATTGCTTCCAGCGAGATTTCTAGGCATCGAAGGCCGCACGGTAGGCCTCCTCCGGAATGTCCTTTACAGCTTTGGTGCAAGCCGCTTTATCGTTGTCAACTGTCCCGCGATGATGTCCTTTCATGCGAGTTTTAAGGCGTGGAAACAAAGAAAAGTCTGGAGGAGCCACGTCAGAACTGTAGGGCGGCTGGGGAACCGTTGGCACTTTTGAATCGGCCAGGAAGTGGGTCACGAGGCAGGCGGTGTGGGCTGGCGCGTTGTCATAGTGAAGTTTCCAATCGTCCGCTACGTCGGGGCGGACGCGATGAACCCTTCGTTTCAGTCTCTTAAGCACTTCCACGTAGAATTTGGCATTGACGGTTGTACCATGCGGTACAAACTCATGGTGGACGAGCCTCCTAATGTCGAAGAACACAATGAGCATGGTCTTGACTTTTGACTTGCTCATTCTGACATTCTTGGGGCGAGGAGACGCCAAGGTGTGCCACTCGGCACTTTGCCTTTTTGTTTTGGGGTCGTATTCAAACACCCAAAACTCGTCACCTGTGATGACATTGTCTAAAAAATGGGGGTCACTTTCACACAAATCCCAAAGTTCCTGGCACGTTTCAACTCGGCGCGATTTTTGGTCGTCTGTTAACACTTCAGGCACCAGCGTCGCGCACACTTTTCGCATCTGAAAATTATTTGTCATAATCTCGTGAACGGTACTGTTTGGAATGTTTAATGCCTGTGCCACTAATCGAACAGTTAAACGGCGGTCTGAGTTT
The DNA here is from genome assembly GCF_000612105.2 of Orussus abietinus. Classification (NCBI taxonomy): domain Eukaryota; kingdom Metazoa; phylum Arthropoda; class Insecta; order Hymenoptera; family Orussidae; genus Orussus; species Orussus abietinus. The sequence continues at coordinate 49,167 of NW_019394338.1, read as the reverse complement.
AAAAGTTCTCTCACATGCGTCACATTTTCGTCGATGGTGGTCGTTGATGGCTGTCCAGCGCGGGCTTCATCGTTAACCTCTTCACGGCCTTCTAAAAAGGCCTTGTGCTACCGGTAGACTTGACGTTCTGACAAACAATCATCACCAAAAGCGGTCCTTATCATAGGAAAAATTTCCACTGCGGACTTGCCGAGTTTTAAACAAAACTTGATGGCAATCCTTTGTTCCAACGAACGCTGCATTACGGTTTGCACGGGAGACGAAAATGCGTTTCACGGAAAAGTGTGTCCTTACTTTCCGGTTGGCCGGAGACAACCAAGCGACCGCGCGTTTGAAAGCTGACATCCTGCTCCACCGATCCCAACCGGTCCGAGCGCGCTGCGACGTATAATCGCTTCACAATTAAATCATTGACATTACTTCTCGGACAAACCCTGTACATACTCTATTGGACTAATAGCGCCATCTGACACGGTTAGCGGCAATTATATTTTTGCTCTAAACATGTGTGTTATCCACAGGACATACCAGTGTTCTCTTGCAATCGTTCGTAAAAGTATTTTCCCATCTGACTCTAATATTCGATTACCATAGCATTCCAAATTGTTCGAGCTAGGTCTTCAGCTCTTCATTTTCGATTCTAAGCCCTCAAAAAGCATAAAACATCAAAAACGTGCACGGAAGATGCCACGTTGGTTCTTGTCTATGCTAAAGAAACAAATTGTTTACAAAAGTGAAATTTTATGAGTTTTGGGACCTACCTTTACTGCTTCTTTATACGCGTAGTAAAATTTGAAATGAATCGGTACATGTAATTCGGGGAGTACTTTCACGAACGATTTGACCTTTCAACATATTTAAGCTGACCCTATTATAACACCTTAAGGGGACGTGAAAGTGGCGTCAAAGAAGACTCGTTCATGAAACTTTTCTCCAAACTGGGTGTACCGAATCTATTTAAATTTTACAATATAAATACGGGAGGTATAAGGGAGGTCCTAAAACTCATGAGATTTCAATTTTTTTAAATTTATTCATAGATATTTTTTAAATTTGTAATAAAGAATGAAATTTCATGTGTTTCAGGACCTTCCTTGTATCCTCCATGTTCATGTTGTAAAGTTTGAAACCATTCGGTACACCCAGTTCGTAGAAAAGTTTCATAAACGATTAAGCTTTCGAATGCAACTTTTACATCCCCTTACGGTGATGTAAAAGGTGACTTTGAATGATCAGTTGCGCTGATACACTTATTTTAAAAAATGGATGAACTGATTCGAGTTAAATTTGAATGTATGATTTTGGAGGTGCTGAGGCCGTTTTGATTTAAAAAAATACATTTTTCACGGAACATTGTTTTTATTGTACATAGATTAAAACCAAAATGGCGTCGTGACGCATATTGTTGCCAATATTAATTTTTGAAAGGCTCTGAAGTATCAATTCAGATGATCATAAATCATGCTGAATTATTCGAAAAGATGATGGTCGTAGAAAGTTATACATTTGAACTCGAAAAATGAAAAAGAAGTGTATCCACAAATTGGAGTTGTATGAAGTAGGTAATCCACTGCGCTATAAGCGTTCGTAGAGCAAAAAATGAATTGCCGTTAAGTACTACAAATAGCTTTGCATATAAATGGAATATAATAATTCGCGAATCCAGAAAATTTCTTGGCTGTTCATAATAATTTTATTGAAACGACATATGGACTATGTCATTTGGTGCAGTACGTCATAGATATCAATATAGATGTAAATGTCGGTAACATAGGATATAGGTAAATGATTCTGTCAGACAGTATATCACTTAGTTAATTCTTTTTTATCGACGTCGATTAAATTTTCCAGTACCGGTCACGTCACCTTAATCCTATCTCAAGAAAGTGCTAACAAATTCACGTTTTTCCAGAAATTAATTATTATATTAAATTCCGCGTGAATTTCATTTGTAGGGTCCGCTATCTCCTCAAACAACTGTGTACTCGTCAGCTTGTCTTGTGGAATCTACCCCTGGAGGCGTGGATGAAATGCAAGAACAAGTAACATCTCATTTGACACTACTACAAACAGTAAGCGTACTGTAGATATATAACATGACTAAAGTTGTGTAACTAAAATATTTCATTCTTATTTATTTTTGAAGACGCAGAACATGGAATGCACTCTTGACAGTCCAACGCCGGGAAATTCTGTAGGGCCAGAAACAATGAGCCCAAGCAAGGAAGGGACTAAAGTACGAACACAAAGACCAGGTTCTAGACTTCAAGAGTTGGAACAAGAATTGGCGAAAATACATCACAGAGGTCCTGTTATGTCCTCGTCTTCGCCACAGATATTAACACCACCTGTAACTGGAATCCATCCGATTCAGTTTCAAGGACAAGCACAAAATTTGCTTGCGACTGTTGTTACAATGTCTACGGTGCCAGTTGCTACCGTTACTCCTAGTATTAGTACTTCGAGATCCGGTGCCAGTACTCCTGTGCAGCTTGAATTTCAAGATAACGCAACAGAGGTATTTCAAAATGTTTTTAAAATTTAATAGTTACTATTTTCCGATGTGACGCATTTCATGGATTTCAATTGTACGCGCCCCAACCTGATATTTTAAATTGTTTCCTAAATTATTTTAAATGGTCAAAATTATATGAAAAGCGTCGAAAAATTTAATCCACACCGATAAAATAAAAATCATCTGTACCCATTTCGGCGTCCACCATGTGAATTCGACGTATCACCATGTGAAATCCTCAAATGATAAGTGGCTACACCATGTTATAGACATTTATATTTATGTTGGTGTTTGTTACACTCTACATTGAAGTACGGCATATGTAATTGAAGTAAATTTATCGTAAAGAAATAGAAGTGAACCTCAAGAAATCCCTTGAATTCAACATTTTTGAAACTCTAATCGGCCCACGGCACTATCTGTCATACTTAGCGGAAACTAAATTTTGACTCTATGAACACGTATAAAGCGCATGTTGCTCACAGGATATCCGAGAATTTTACTGCACACATAAATGTTTTTTCGATGTTTCCCACATGAACCTGTAGTTTTCTATTACTATAACGTTCTGAATTATTATGCCTATAATGTGTGAAGGTTGAGTAGCTCGAACTCTTGCGGCCGTACCCCGCAGTGCAGCGCCTGGGTTTCACAAGCGCGGCGCAAGTGAAGTGGTACGCGGCGATCCACGGCTCGCGTCTCCTGCAGACGCGTGAGCCTTACGGATAGGTTTATAAGATGCCGGAAAATAGGACACCGGCAGAGTCGTACGAAGGGAAGAAACTCGCCTACACATAGATTCTCAAACCGATTCGCAGAACGAGACTTCGAGGTCATTCGAGGGAATCACTATAGGCGCGATTTAACATGTCGGTCCTACCCCGTCGTGTCGTCTCTCCTGATCCGGAAGTTCGAACCGTAGGGCCAGTTGACCATAGGACCATTCGAGGAAATCACTATAGGCGCGATTTAACAACTCGGACCTGCCCCGTCGTGTTGCCTCTCCTGACCCAGGAGTTCGAACCATAGGACCAGTTAGATAATTATCGTTACCGTAGTTTATTAACACGTTAAGCGCGGAGCCGAGTTTTCTGAGCTTTCCGTTTAGGCGGCACAATTTTTTATATATAGAATTCTGTATGCCGTGTCTGTCCCCAGAGACTGACGCCGCGCTTAACGTATTAATCAGTATTTACTACAGATAATAGTCAATTAACTCTTTCATTACGGATTAACCGTTGTAGATTGTTATGTCTTTCAATATGTATTTTTCACATTACGATTAGGATAGCACGCTAGCAGACGTATCCGGTCTGCTTTCAATCTTTCGCTTACAGACCTTAATCGACTGAAATCAACCGATCTCTATCTATCAACGAAACACAGTAATAAACATTATTATTATTGTTACAAATCTATTGCATCTCTTCTCCACCCAGACATTACTTCTTGGGAACATTCTCACGGTCCGAGCGGGCTACTGTCGCTGGAAGAGACCCGAACGTAGACCGCGGCGCACGTGACGCCACCTAACCTGCGCGCTCCGATTTCTGTCGTTACAAAGTCTTCATTTTTAGGGGATTCTAGGCTTCTAAATGGCGAAAAATATCAAATATATGAGTTATTGTCTGAAGTAAACAAAAAATTCTTTTTCGATCAATTAAATTCCATGGGCATTACGTTCTTCTTTGGAACCTCCATAATTACATGCTAATGTTTCAAATAATTCGGTATACCCATTTCAGATAAAAGTTATATAAATATTTTGACAGTCCACAGACCACTTTCATTTCATCTGAAGTTCTCCGAACAGGGTGTACCGAATCAATTGGAACTTTACTGCGTTATTATGGAGGTCCAAAAACAGGGTCTGCAATTCATTAACTTTCGTTTTTCAATAAAAACTTATTTATTTATCCCACCCTAGAACAAAAAAAGACTTCGTCAACACATTTTTTATATTTTACGCCATTTGAACGCTTAGATTCGAAAGCGAAGAATTTCAGGGCGTAGTCCTGATTGAATTGAAAAAAACTGTAGTAATCGGACATTACAGATTCATGTGGAAATTATCAAGAACATATTTCTAAATGTCGTAGTGGAATTCTTAGATATTTAGTTATCAGCATGGGCTGTGTAAGTGTTTTTAAAGCAGAAATATAGTTGCCGCTAAATGTGATAGATGGCGGCGTAGGGGGACTAGAATATCATAAGTTATGGATACAAAGGATTTCTTGATTTGTACTTCGATCTCTTTATGATCATTCGTACAAATACAAATGTCGGCAACGTGACGCACCTCCTTATGATATTACTCGGGTATCCAAAATGGTGGTATCGCTGAAGTTTCAAATGATTTGGCGCACTCAATTCAAAGAAACGTTTTTAACATTTCTTGACACTTCAGAGATCACTTTTATTTCACGTATTTTTAATTCTTACTGTAAGTATGTAAGATGCATCGCCTTTAAGCATTACTTTTTGGTAAATGAGACGTTATTTTGTAAAAAATTAATCTAAGACCTGAATGCTTCAGTGAATATCACCAGTGATCTGATGAATTTCATTGAAACTTTCAATCAGGAAGTTTCAAAGTTTCGCACCAAGTGCATTAAAAAACTTGTGCGAGAGGCACCGAATACTTAACGCCAATGTTCGGCACTTCAATTTCATAAATATTAATTTCTCAATTAAAAGAACTCATCATGAAACCAATTTTGGCATAATGATACTACGTTCCGTTTTGAAGAGCCTGCAATTTTTTCAGACTTTTTAGAGCCATCCGCTAAACGCAACGCCAATTTAGAAATATTCAATGTCCCGCAGATGCTTCCTGTAGTCGATGTCTTGACGGCCCTGGTGTCGTGTTTAGGGTCGTCCCTCGGAGGTCGAGCGCCGCGCGCGTCGAGCCGGGCCGTCGCGCTTACCGCTAGCGTTACTGCGCGAGACCTTGAAACGTCCAAGTTTTCGCTCTTGGTGACCAAATTAAAATTCGGCACTTACGTTGTCTCACAGGGCTTAAGGCCCAAGGGATGATAAAATAAATGGAACGGTCGGTTCATATATTTCTCCAGGTACGCCACTGAAGAGAGAGAGGAGTTAGTCGAATCCGACGTTCCCGATAAAATAATTTAAATGCCACTTTTCGGCAGAAGAGAAGGCAAGGTACTTCGGGGACGACTAATTCCCCTTTTATATTAACTATCGAAAAGATGTTACTAAAAGAAGGGGTTTTCAGCCTATATCCCATCGACGCTTTCACGAGTTCACGGGCAGTGTGTATTATAAAGAACATGCCTAAAGACAAAAGAAAAGAGATATAAGGGACATCAAATATAATTGGACCAGCGGCCCCCACCGTCCCCGACCCCTCCAGTCACCGCCGCCCGGACCCCTGGTTCCTTGTGGCCGGTGTAGAAGGGAAAAGAATAGTACCGTTTTGTGACGGCATTTCCCCCACAGAAATGCCACGTCACAATATATATATTGTGATGTGGTGGATTTTGGCCCACCAGTCACATTACCTTCGGATGGCCGTTTAGCCCCTTTTCAATATGTGGAGGCACGTTCTGGTCCGGCGGTCCCCGATTTGCAGAGAACCTAGCGCCGACTATATATTAATTTAGCCAATTTTAAACCCTTTTACAGGTTTTGCTTTGCGACTGCAGAAACCGAGATATTTTTCCTTGCGGATTCTCCAGAGGCGCCACTCGGGATACGCCTTTTCGCATTTTCTTGTGCATTTTTTTCTATTGGAAGAGCATAATTTTGTGATCTCAAATACTGCCCGGAATATTCGAGGAACATTATGACGAATTTTCGAGAACGTATAGCCTACGTAGAGTCGGATAGCAAGAGGAACGACGACAGCGTCGACCTCGCAGAGGTCGCGGCTACGTCGTCACTCGCTGCTCTGAAAGCCGCCTCGAGGGTGGAGGCCGGCGGCTACGCAGGGGCGTTTCAGTACGAAGAGGAAGGACTGCGACGTCGGGGCCCATGAGGGGAGCCGGCCGACCCCGTCTTCGCCACCCCAGCAGCCCTGCCTGCGGGGCGGGCCCATAGTTAGTCCTGGCGGCTAGATGTGGGCCACCCGCAGGAACGACAGGACTACCCAAACAAGAGCCAGGTCGGGGAATGGGGCCTGGCAATTTTTCCCGGTCCCGATCGGCATGGCGGCGGACGGATGCCGCGTCCTGGGAAAACCCGCTCGCGGCCAAGTTACGGCGACAGGGAGCGGGCAAAAAGATACGGGTCCTTAATTGCCCGGGAAGCCTGACTTTCGGGCCAGGAGCCTGACCGGTCGCCGCCGAGAGACCCGGGCTTGCTGAGGTCTGCCCGGGTGGACCCTCCGAGTAAATTTCAGGTGGCCGCTCAGGGAGAAAGAGCGGCACGCCAAGGAGCCGGACGGGCCTGACCCTTGAGGAGCGCGTACCGCACGAGAGGCGCGCGCGACCGCCCCTGCCGCCACTAGCCCCACTCCGCACGCGCCATCGATCAAGCGCCACGAAGATTTCGAAAACTTGAGCAACAGCGGAGCGCCTGAGTCAATCAGAGACCGGAATTAAGGATCCCGGAGTGATCGCCCGAAATCCTACATCTGGGCGGACTCCAGGAGCGCCGGCCATCTTCGCCCACGTACCGGCGGATCGGACGCATCAACGGCCAAGTTTTCCTGCGGTCTCTGGTTCCTGGATCTTTTCTGTGCTACCTGACTGCCTGAACCTGAAGCCGACGTCGGAGCCCAGGAGTTGTTTTGTGAGTTTGCGGGGAGCCCTTTTGAGAAATATGGAGAGAATGAGGTCAATTTTCTAAATAGAGTATATTACCGAAGAATGATAATTATCTGAATTTCCTTTTTCTCTGCGTAATTTTGGGGAAATTAGTAGCCCGGGTTAATAAGCGGCTTTCGTTCGCGCCCGGTGAAGAGTTTTCTTTTGTGTAAGTCTCGTGCCGGCGACAGGACTGGGAGTCGCGGCGGCCTTTCCGCGTCCCGAGCAGGCGAGCATTTGCGTCGCGTTTAAGGGGGGTTGAGAATCCGACGGCTGGAAAAATCAAAGAGAAAAAGGAAGTCCTGGTCGCGATTGTCTTGTAGGGTATGCCGAAGGCTCCCCGGACTAAGACCAAGTGTCGTCTCCGAAGTTGTCCGCGTTTTTCTTCTTTTTCTGAAGGGGGTAAAATTGTAAAGACTTCTAAGATTTCGAACCGCGTAGAGTAGAGCGTAGCGAAAATAAATTTTGAGTGATCGCGAGTAATTTCGAATTTCCTCGCGACTGGTGTCGGGAAAATCGTTTCAAGTGTTTGAATCGTTCCGTCGTACGATTTTTCTCTTTTCTTTTCTTTTTCTAAGTTCGCCGCGTGGTCGCCCGCGTCGCGTTCCACGTGCGCGGGGTGTGTAAGTCCCGATTTCTGGCGCATCTTATCTCGAATTTAGCGCGCCGCAATTTTTGCCCCTTCGCAGTCGTATTTGTGACGCATTTTCCTTGTTTTAACGAACTTTCAATATTTTTGGTGTAATTTCCTATTTTTGGCGCAATTTCTTTCTGTTTATAGCTAATTTAATATAGTGTTAGCGTGATTTCGTGGGTCGGGCGCATATTCATATTTTTGGCGTCGCTAAAGATTCCGAGAGCATAGTAAATATTTTGCGTCGTGTGGATTATTATTCGTGCATGCTTATTTAGCGTATTAATTTGATATCAGTATGGCTGACGATGATATTCTGTATTATCTTAATTCCTCTCTCCTTTTCTTCGTTGTATTAGAGACCATTGTGGTATTTTGTATCGGGAAGTGTATTGGTACTTCGCGCGAAATATGTCTTAATGTCAGATATATGTTCGAAACCGATCACGTTTTTGATATCATGTGTACTTGTTACATTCAGCACAGAGCGAGCAGCCAGTGAGTAACTTCGAATGTTTTACAAATTATTTAGGTGAGCCCAACTTTCCGATTACCAACGTTAGCCCGAACTTATCGAGGTTAGATTTCCGAGTCATTTTAGAATGATTTAGAATCGAGTCCAATTTTTCCGAATATTTCAGGGACTGTTTAAGTTGGCCAAATTTCTCGAGTATTCTGACCCAACTCCTTTTATTTTGTTATTTCCTAATACCTCACCTCGCGCTGTTTCCCTGAATCTTTTCTGGTGTTATCTAACGCATTGTAATTTTCTAAGTGAGATTTCCTCTCCAGTCTCGACCGAGTCGGTCCTATCCTGCCTTTGTAAATATGACAGGCTACCTGGCAAACCCACCCAACTTAATTCTTTTCTTTTGATTAAAGCTTTATTTTCTTATTAATTAAGTGTTGGGTTAATTATTTTACGGTCTGACTACCTTCCCTACTCTCTCTCTCACTTTCCATTTCTGAGCCATGATAAAATAGTAGTTTTGAGCAAGCCGTAGGGTTTTGGAGAATTCGTCCGTTAAAAGTCCTTATCCCACCCTCTCCGAAGTTGGCGCGTGCGCTCTGGGCTATCCCGCCGCGTCGCACCGGTCGGAGTCTTTGTGGAGTCTTTTTTTGATTATCGCGTTTCGTGAGAATTTTGAGAATTGGCCTCCGGGGGAGGCCCGGCGCTCACCTTTTGAGTCTTAGTGGAGTCGATTCGGAAGGTATCCTGGCGGACTCCGGGGACTCGTAAGTTTTAGAGTGTTTGGTAGCCTCTTGAAGGATCCCGGTGGGCTTTGGGAGTTTACGCGGTGAGGGAAGCTGAGTCTCTCGGACGGTCCCGCTCGACGCGATCGGGCAAAGATGATGCGCGCAAGAAACCGAGGTGCAGTGGGCCTCGGCCGAGGTAGATAGACCCGTGGGTAATTTCCACGTCACAATATATATCAGCGCCCGGCCCGCACGCGTCGCCGGGTAAAAAAAAAACAAAGGAACGTGGCTCCTTCTTGGATAAATCGCCGACATGTGAGGAAGTTTCGGGAAGTTGTGTGAACTCTGAGTGTGAAATTTTGAGAATTGTGAAAACTTGAGGATGACAGAAAGGGTGAGAGATGACGAGAGGCGAGAAGACCTTTGTTGAATTACAGGTATTGGCCTTAGAGCCGTTCTTTTGAATTTGTTAGGGAATTGGTAGGACGCGGACGGTTCCTATTAGGGCTCCGCCTTTTTTTAATTGAACTTTGAGAAACCGGAAACTGAGATTGATAAGAAATATTTCCGAGAGAATTCTATACAATTTGGTTGCAGCGTTCAAGCTGTTTGTCGCAAAGTTTTGTAAAGTACCGCTCTGTCTAGCAGGTATGTAGTACCTTATACTTTTCTCTACATACCGTTATATTAGTTTTGTTGTTTTTTTAATCATGTTTTAGAAATGTAAATTGCACCGAACGGGTAGGCCCGACATAGTGCAACATAACGCAACTAAAGATCTTTCACAAAAAGGACATGAAACTACGATTAGGTGCAATAAATCTAACATCACAACAAAAATTGAGCGAAATACCTTAAGAAAAACGAACCCTGGCACCTCGACGAAGACCGAGAACTGGTATCACAGCCTTTACCAAGAAAATAGGGTTCCGATATGCATCAATGTGCCTTGTGCAAAAAATAGCTTTACGAAGATTACCCGAAGATATTCGAGGATCTTGATAATATAACTTGCCCTACCTGTGCAAATTAATGTGTATCCTACCACCGATGTCCATGGGCCTTATTACCTATACGTGCAGGTAACAAAGCCCAGTAGCGCGATGCTGCAATTTTTTGAATTACGTATTCGTTTAGAATTATATTTTGTTTGTATAGTTTGTAACTGAAATAAACATTGTTCGTGTACACTCTACTCATTTCCCCTTCCCTAAATACTTTATATTTTAGTTTTTACAAGCCCTTCAAATTATAGTGAACCTTATTACCCTAATTGTAAGATACCTTACATAAAATTGAGACTACAACAATACTGTCTACGGAGGCTGAAACAATATTGAGAACGGAGTACGAAATGTCAGAAACGAATAGAAACGGGGATGAGTTCTCTGTCTTAGTAATTCAAATGAGTAATTAAATTAATCATTGCAATACACTTAGGAACAGAACACAATCCACGTCACTGACTAGGTTGTTAGGCAGTTATTGGTTACATACTGCAACATGTAACATGTAATACAATCAATGGGACCCAAAACTATGTCAATAGTTACGTGTAACTAAGGCTGCAAACATGCGTGTAAAGCGACCCCCGGTACAGACGCAGTGATGCAAGTGACATTAAAGTGTTACAAAAAATCAGCTGTACGCATTGCAAACACCCGCGTTTCGGCATTTATCGCTCGTCGACTAATCACGCGGAACGGGAGCATGCTCGAAAGCCGCGATTACAAGACGTCCCGGAGCGAGACGACCTCTTTGAGGGCGGCCCGGTAGGACACAGCCATTTGATTCCGCCGAGCGGAATCCTAGTTCGTCCCCGGGCGACATCCGGCACCGGTCCCCGCCGAACGAAAAGTATAAATAGTGTGACACGGAATGCGTTTCAAAAGAATGACACAAATTTTTGACTGACCCCCAGTCCTAAGATATATTCATGTCAAAACTCCGCGGTAGTCACTAACTGCGATCAATGGGGAGGCCCCGGGCCCGAATCCGTTACCGCGGCTCCCACATGTCGCGCCGTGCCTTTCGGCACTTCCTCGGGGGGAGGAAAGTCTCCGCCCGGAAACGCGTCGAAGTTTGACAACGGGACGGAGCCACACCGTCCCGTCGGGTCGTGGACGAGGCACTTCGCATCGTACCTACCGCCGGCCGGTTAGAGCGGTCGGTCGAGAGGAGGGTCCTCCCCATTCAACTGCGCTTTTACCCCTCAAATGAGAGGGAGGGAATGTCCGACGCCCGCGGGCGCCCCCTCCTACGGGTATGGTCCGCGCGCTCGCGTTACCGCTCCGCGGCCTTGTTCTGGAGCATAACTTGCTCGCAGGAGGCCATCGCATCCCACGATCTCTCGTCGATGACCATCGCGCCAACGACGGCCGGCAGTGAGAGATCTGTTCCCACTTGTTGGATTAGGACGTCCCACGTCCCGCGCTGGACACATCTCTAAGGTGTGTTGCGCAGTGTCCCGATCCCACCGCATTGGTGACAGTGCGCCATCGCCTCTCAGCCTATGCGACACAGGTACTCTCCGAAACAACGATGCCCGGAGACCACCTGCGTCAGCCTGTAGACAAGCCGACCCCTGCCGCGGTCTACCCAGCCATCTCAATGGGCAAAAACCTCCCCGACTGCCAAGCGGCGAGCCGCTCGCTCCATTTGGCCCAGGGAAGACGACAGGATTGGAGCTTCGTCACCTTGAACATACATTCTATCGCCCCCCCCCCCCCCCGTTAGCGGAGACCGTGGATGAACCGATAAACGATTTTTTCCGCCTCCGCCTGAAATTCAAAGGGCGATAACCCAGAAAGAGCTGCCGCCGCCTTGTGAGATATCGTGCGATACCCCAGGGTGACTCTGATGGCCACCCTTCCGTGCGCGGACTAACCATCAGGTCGCCAATCCACGCCGGCGATCCATAGCTAATTATGGATCACACGACGCCCACGTAGAGGCGGCGGACCTTCTCGTCCGGCCCCCCAGCGTTCGGAAACAGGCGGTCTAAAGCAGCCGCCTTTCATTTCACTTGAGGAGTCAAACGGCCGAAGTGACCATCGAAACCCCAGAGTCTGTCTATGTCAAAGCCGTGGTACCTCATGGTATCTTCGACCTCGACATCGGTATTACCTACTCGGATCTGGGTTTGGGGCGAGCCCCCCTGAGGCCTGGCATGCAGCCAATTAATCTTCTGAGGGGCCACTTCGAGCTCCAATCCCCGGATCGCTGCAATGACGCACGCCACACCCAACTGCGCAGGGCGTGCGGTCTCTCCCCGATCCTCCCCGCAAGCCAGCACACACGTGTCATCGGCGTAATACATGAGACTGACATCCGTTTAGACTATTACCTAACCTAACCCAAATTAACTTAAATTAAATCGTTGCAAAGATTACACAAACGATATATAAAATGAAACTTACGTTAATATTTCCAACTGTTTTAGGACGATTTTGTTTGAATTCATTTGGATTAGTGTAGGTTAACAAACAGAACTGACCGCCATGAGACGGCCGGCCATCTGTTAATTGTAACAATACATAAAATTCTACCTCACTTAATCATATTTAATTATCGAATTATGTTCTAATGGATATATTAAAATCAGAATTTTGAAGAAAGCGTTAATATGATCACCGAAATGATATCTTCTTTTAAATCAGTATTCAGCAAGATAATGAGTATAATGATGATCGCAGATACTATAACGAGGAATATTTCTTCGTGTGTCTCTCCATAATCTTTGTACATTTTTCGTATGAAGTTCACTTTCAAGAACCGCAAAATTAAATGCACGTTTTATTGTTGTATGATCTGAGTTTTTAATTGTATAATCAGTACTGAACGTGTACATTCAACTCATCAGAATTATTTTGTTGTTAACTTTCTAACAAACAACGAGCGACGGCTAAAATCTTGAGGAGGTCACTCAGGAGGGTGATCTTGACAACATATGCTAAGGTCAAGGTCAACGGAGGTGGGTCCCCTAAACCCCGGTTTAACCTCAGCTTTTAGGGTAATTACTGCCAAAACTATGTCTCAGTGACCAGAAAGTAATTCTTAAAAATGGCGCATTTCACATGTTTGTATCAAGAAACAACATGACGTCGCTGCTGGCGTTTCAGCTGCTAGATTGGTACTTTGACCCACTGTATGCCAGTCTGTCCCCGTCCTGGTAGCATTATTGTATTACATGGTATTTTATGATTTTTTTGCGATGTGAAAAGAGATTACGTATGTATGTACTGTACTCTTATGAAACAATGTACGGAATCATAAAAGATTCACGTGTAATAACAAAAGAAATTTTGACCAATGAAGTTTCATTTTAAAAAAATGTCAAATTAACGTCAAGTCGAAGATGCAATCAAATAATTTGAGAAAGTTGTGTAACGGGCGCCTGTATGTGTGCAAGTGCCTTAATTTTTTCGCAATTTTTCTAGAAGTTTTAAACTACATTTGATTCTCTAACTATAACAACAATAGAGTTACAGAATTGAAATGTGACAAAGATTGATCATTGATAGCAAGATACTAACTAATGTATGCAAAATTTAATTTTGTGTACGAACACTTTTTACATGCTTATCCAGTTATATTCTTTGAAGATTATTGTAAATCAATTTTGATGCAAGAAAAGCTTTTAGTTTAAAGACATTTTCTGAAGAGTTACTGAAACCATCAGTACTATTTTAACCCTGACTAATCCTAACTAATTTATCCCATAAGGTAATGTGAGACATCAAAGAAGCGTCGTTTATGAACCTTTCTCTGAACTGGGTGTATCGAATGTTTAAAATTTATAACATGAATGTGGAGGCTGTAAGGAAGGTTCTAATAACTTGCGACGGGAATTATGGGTCTCGCACCCACACCCTGCAAATTAGATACTCCGTAAAATTCTCCCGCAATAATTCCGAGTTCGGCCGGGCGACGGAATTCGGAGGCTCGTAACGGCTCGCTTGAATTTCTTTAAGGCGCCAAGTATGCCTCGGCATACCATGAGCCGCGGTCTCTTCCGGCTACGGCCCCCGGCCACTCAGCCCCGCGAGAACCGATCAGGGCCCTCGCGGCACGGCAGAGATGGGGGGTTCCGGAAAGGAGCGAAGCAGCGAATGGACTCAAAATAGGAGCCGGATTGGGATTTGAGGGACGCAAATTTTCTTTGACCACTCGATCCTGCGGGAACTCTCGTTTATTCCGCTAGACACGTTCCACGGATATTTCGGGACCCCCACGGGTTTACTATTTCCGGTTCGACAATACAGAGGAGCGGGTGGCTCCCCTCGACACTTCTCCCGGCGCCCCGGGAGAACCAAAGGACCCAAGGCCCAACTCTACCGTCGCCCGAACTCCCGCAACAGGTGGGACCGATTCGAGCCGGGCGGGTTGACAACGATCATCTGGGGGGTCACTTTCACGAAACACAAAAATTTTAATTGTGCGCGGAAAAGAGTCCCGGGTCTACCGGGCTAAAACGATCGCGGTGGAAATCGGTACGCGGGATCCTATCCTCTTAGCGTTTCCGTTACCCGCGACACGAAGAATGGCGGCGGTGGGTCGCATGTCGAGGAGGAGACGAACATATTCATTACGAATGGAGCGGAACTGAATTTAGATTTTATTCCCCAGGCGGGTTTGCTTACCGATGCTGTAAAAGCGATACTTCAAAGGCGGTAGTCACGATCGCAACGGAATCACGGAATGCGGCGACGGCAGAGACCGGCTTCCGGCCCCTCTGGCAGCTCTCGGTGTATCCTGGACAATGAGTTCCGCGGATCTCTAGGACCTCTGAATTTCGGAGGTCACCCACGACCGATTCCGTCAACCGCTGCCGAACTCGTCTCCCGCCGGCAATTGACAGCGATTACGCTAGGTGTCAGGAAGAGTATCTCGACTCGGTTATTGAATGCTCGAATTATCCTCCTCGACTCGTACCGACGGTGGTAATGACCCGCAACATCGGGCAATACCCGATACTTACTTGCTAACAATTCTTATACTAACGAATTTTTACAACACATACTTACAATGATCGTCCAGGATGACCCCGAGAGCCGCCGTTGAGACTGAAATTAATTGTATCTACAATTTGGTACTTACTGCCCTTGCCGCGCTCTTAATTGTGACAGCAGAATTCTGCCACGTCACAAACTATAAAATTGAATTTTTTTACATTTGTTTATAGATATTTTACATTTTTATAAAGAAATGAAATGTTATGGGTATGAAGACCTTCTTTACAGCTTCCATATTCACGTTGTGAATTTTGACACGATTCGGTACGCCCAGTTCGTAGAAATGTTTCATGAAGGATTGATCCCTCAGATGCCACTTTCACATTCCCTTAACAACAGAAATACTATCTTAGAATCATGAATATAGACACGTGGTCTCAGAGACCACTTCAATTTTTTTTCACTGTAGAGTAAAAATAGTACTTAAACTGTATGAAAATTAAATCTTTTACAGAAGGTTGAGCGAAGTAGTAACCAAACAAAAAGAAATAAAAAGTTTGAAGAAATTTTATCAGTAAAATGTATACAGAGAAAAAAGAATGAAGTGCATGGTTAGGTTTGTCAAACCGCGTGTCTGTAGTTCGCGTCTTTGGTTTGCAGAGAAAATGTACGTACCATCAGTTTTGGGTAAGTATAGTACGTCATGTAATATACGTGGTTTTCTACGTGTATATTACAACGTATAATACGTCTCACGTTCTCAACCTGAACGCAAAGTATATTACGCCCTTCTATTTCTAAATATAAAATAATAAATCCAGGGAGAAGTTTGATATTGAACAGGGTTAAACCGAAAAAAATGTTAAACACAAGCGCCAGATTAATAATTCCTTAACAATTTTTACATATTTACATGTGCGCTAAAAGACGTTACCCTTACGAATATACATATCATGCATCTGTGGAATTCGCCATATTGAAAATGTAAAATTCTAAACAATTTTGAATATAAACGCCAAATTAATTCATTGTTCCTTAAAATATTTTCGTGTTTACATATGTGATGAAAGACGTTTGTAACCTAGTCGATGCTGTATCTAGTCCATCTACGGTATTCTTCATATTGGAAACGAAATTTACTTACTTTTCTACGATTTTTCACGGTAAACTACTTTGTTTACGTAATATACGTCAAACACTTTGAAAAATTACCCATCCTTGCGTACCACCAGGCATTCATCAGATATTGTATCACCATAATGGATGTTCAGCTCATATCGCACGTATTATCACATAATTTTTTTTTAATGAAAGCGTCTCCCTTATTGTACTCGAACAAAAGTGAATTGAATTGTACATTAGTTTTGCCTTATACGACAGAGCATGATAGAAAATAATCTATTACTTTAATATGTTATACATCATTGTTCAGTTTGTTTCATTATGTGATTAGCGTTTACTTTTTGAATAGAGGGTGGTACCAAGTCAGCCTGTACGAAAAATATCGAGATTCATGGTGTCAAAAGTGGCTGGACCACCAACGGGGGACTCTACAAATCAGCATTCATTGAGCGAACAGAATAAATCGCAACAATGTCAACAGTCGTACGAAGACTCTAGAGTTACCGTCTCCGTAAATACCCAACTGGATGAATTTCAAAGTAAGCATTGTGGAAGTATATTTATCTAACTTCTTCAGGTGATGTGAAAGGCGCCGACAAAATTTAATCGACGTTGGTAAAACAGAATTCTGACGGATGTACCATCTAAAACAATCTCTGATCTTCACCCTTTTCGACGGTAACGTCATTTCTTATAACAATTTCGATAACATAGTACGCCATTTATATTTCTGTCTACACCAAAAGGTGAAACACACTCTACACTGAGAATTATAAGAAATTGTATAGATCACATGTTATTTCAGTAGAATGATTTTAAACAGGTGGTAGGAAAAATCAGCAAGTTCCTTGCATTCATGATTTTTGGTATTCATTATCGGCTGCGCATAGTCCTATTTTAACACACTAATCGGCAGCGTTGCCGGTAGCATTTATCAACTAAATTTTTGCTTTAATAGAGTGCATACAGAGCACGTATTACTCACGCGATGTTAAAGAATTCTACTGCACATATTTATACAGCTTTTCTAAATATTTTCATAAGTCTGTAATCTTCAATTACTAATGTTCCTAATTGCTATGTCCAGATCCTGAAAATCTTCATTTCTTATTCTAAGCTTTCAAAATTGGTAAAATATCAAAAATATGTATTATCGATGCCATTTTGGTTCTAGTTTAAGATAAATGAAAAAAGTTTCGCGTAAAAAATGAAATTTCGTGGGTATAAGATCATCCTTTGGGGCTCTGCATTGACGTGGTAGAGTTTGAAACGATTTGGTGCACCCAGTTCGGAGAAAAATATTATAAGTAACAAAGTCTTTGAGGCTACTTTCACATCATCTAAACATTTATGAAATATGAAATAAAATAATCCCAGTTTTTTACATTTCCCGAAAATAATAAAAAGTAGCATTAATATTACTTAACTTGAATTGTAATAAATGAGTCTGAACTATAGCTGTAATTCAGTAGTTTAATTTTTTCGGTATACAATAAAAATCATTAGTTTATGTCTATATCGAATAGCATATATTTCAATTGAGACAATTTAAAGATAGGGTATATATCAGTGACTGCCAATTGCTCTATGATAGCAGGCAATGGTACTTTTTATTGAAGTCGATTCTAATATAGTGTGCATCTGTATTCAATAACTCTGCTGATCTCTACATTTTATTTACGAAGTTAATAATATAGAACCAACATGTACGAGAGAAAAGCATACAATTTACTTTGTTAACTCTGTGCGGAAGGGATAGTTGGAAAATGGTTTAAACCAACTTCATATATGCGTCGGTCGTCCACAAAGGGTTCAATAGAAATTAAACATTTTTCTTATTTATAATAAGAAGTCTCATCCACGAGTATTAAACATGGTGTCAAAGAGAGTGAAATTTTTATCTAAAAGGTCCTTTTCTGCTTTTGGCTCAGACCGTTATTTATTAAGTGATTAACAATTAAATTTGGCCATTCACAGCGAGCAGCCAGGGTACTCAGGACGTAGAACGTCGTGATGTATATGCATTTGCACTTGCCGTATATAATCTTGGTTAAAATTTCATTTTCAATTTTTAAATATTTAATAAATGAATCACTAAATTAATTAAGAAATAAACAAATGAATAAGAATAAGAACTGTTACAAAATGATCCATTATTGACTCACGTAATAATTTTGAAAAACTAATTACCCAATGTTAGTTAATCAATTACTGCTTAAATGATGAAGTGTCCAGTAATTTAATTAAGTTGATATGAAAGGCTTACAGAAATTTAATCAACGTCGATAAAATAAAATTCTTTTATACCCTTTTCAACAGTTACGCTATTTTGGATGCTCAAGGGGTTAGAAAAGCCGGCAGACCACATGATCGACATTTGTATTTATGTTGACATCTGTTACACGCTAAACTGAGAATTATACGGTATAAAGTACTCCATATGTCATTTCAGTAGACTTATTATAATGAAATCGAGGTAAAACTGAAGAAATCCCTTCGATTCATGACTTTTGTCACTCAAATCAACCAACAATACCATCTGTCACGTTTCTAAGGTTCATCAAGTCTTTATTTGCGATTCGATGCCTTCAAAAAGCGTAAAAAAGCAAAAATATACGCGGACAACCCCATGTTAGTACTAGTTAATGATAAATAAAATTTTTGTATTAAAAAAAAGGAATTTCACGAGTGTTAGAACTTACTTTTGGACCTCTTTTTTCACATGGTTAAATTTGAAACGAACCGATATATCCATATCGGAAAAAATGTTCATAAACAATTTTACCCCTCAAAAGCCGGATTCACAACACCTTAATTTGTTTAATAATTCATTGGTTGGTTAATATTTATTAAAATATTTATAAATGCTTAATAAAATTTAAATTGATCGATTTTCAAACCGAAAAATTTTGTACGGTAAACGAGAACGGGCCCACGGTGTGCTACGTTCCAGCACAATCCACCATTTGTAAATTTTACGCCCCTACTTAATTAATTCATCATTTTCATAACCTTCCATCGCTCAACATTAACTGATATTAACTCGGTAAATAATGGTCCGAGCTAAAAGTGGAAAAGGAATTTTCAATTTTAAATTCGACTTGAATACCAAATTGATCCATATGGGACACCGTTTACAGTCGAGGATAAAGATATCAAGAACCCATATGACCTACTCAAAAGAAATTGTAGATAGCACAGGTTTTGGCAGAGTGAAGAAGAAAGAACATAAGCATTTCGAATGAAATAAAAATTACGAAACTGTGTCTTACAAACAATATTTTATGCGTCAAAATTTGCTTCCAGATGTACCAGTACAAGTACTGCATAGTCGAGAGGGATCCCTACCGCTAACGACACCCGTTACCTCTGCTAGTTCTTCAACCACTGAGGTACTTACTCTACTCGAACGTAAAATTATGTATTTTTATCGATCTTTATATCATTAATAATAAGAGTAAGTAATACCATGGCATGGTTTTCGCCATATTTTCACTACCCTTACTCTAGGTCCTTACTCACATCTCACTTTTAGCTTTGAGAGACGTATTTTAGAGCACCGTTAAAAGCAACCCTACTGATGTCTCGTTTTTAAACCACTTTTATAGAAAATCTTTAAAAGAAGCCATAAATGACATATTTTAGTAGTAGTACCTACCGATACCCCCTTTTAAGCTTCTTTTTGAGCGCTTTTAGGATAATTTAGGATGATGTATTTTAGCAGCAATACCTCGTCCCGCTGTTTAAACCACTTTTATAGAAAATCTTTAAAAGAAGTCATAAATTACGTATTTTAGCCGCAATATCCACTCATACCTCTATTTAAACTTCTTTTTGAGCGCTTTTTTGATAAAAGTGAGCGACGATTTCCTAAAAGTGGGTAGGGGGACTTTAAAACCGCTTTTAGCTGTCAAAATTATACATCAAGATTTTACACCTTTTAGTTGTCAAAATCGTACATGAAAAATGGAATACATTAACGACATTTTTCACAGAGCAAAAGCTCGCGAAGTGAATACAGAGCATCAAATAAATACCAGGGACTTCTGAAGTCGAATTTATGTCGTTCTTGGCTAATCAAGAAATTGGGCTTTAGTTCCGGCTATATTCTGTCGAACTCGCTTCCATTTTAGTGGCAAAGTTCAGCAGACTCTGAATTTTTGACATACAAGAAACGCACACGTTGGGAGCACGGAGCGCATACGCGGAACGCAGTCGTCACATTTTTTCGACGTTGTCATATTACATTTAGTAAAAGTGGCCTTTTAACTAAAAGCGATCATAAAAGAAGGTATGAGTATGGCGTCTTTTAGCAGCGGTCCGATCATCTTTGACTAAAAGACGTTTAAAGTGCTGCTGAAAGTGAAAGCCCTTACACTCTAAAATAGGCGCCAGCCACCACCGGGCGGCATTAAATTATTACAATCTAACTCTCACAACACTAAATACTCAGGATCGCGAGTTCCCGGTCTGTACAGCGGTACTCATTATACGACGCGCAGTAGCGTTCTCTTGGTTGTTATCGGTTTTTAATCAAGTTCCAAAATGGCGAGGCTCTAATTAATAAGAACCGGCCGCCGCCTAAAAGATTCCGTAACAATTGTAATATCACGACCGAGTGGTCATGACGAGGCTCTGCTACTTCTCGTTGTCTCTTCGCTCTCTCTTACTCTCTCCCTCTCCTCCCCCTCTCTCCCTCTCCCTTTCCCTTCCTCTTCCCCTCTCTCCTCTCTCATTCTCTCTCAATCTTAAAATCTCAAAATGTATCCTATTTCAACGGCTTCTCGGAACGTCTTCCCACGTCGATAGTTTGACCAAGAAAAAGGAGACTGGGCTCCTTGTACTTTTTACCCTGCGGCACGCGCCTCCGATTAGCCGAACTCCCTACGAGACCAATCGTAGCCGATAACGCCGCTCTTCGGACCCCCGTTCCTTCTTACCGGCCATACTCCGACTCCTTAACATCTACGAGCCTGCTCTCTAACCTCGGATATTAATCGGTGTAACCTAAGTAACATATAGACAAGAGATACTTATAGACTAGTGACTTCCCTTAACCCCTACCCCAAATTATTCCAGTAGTTTCGGAGCAAATCACCGTAGTGATAATGAGCCACGTCATTTTGCGCTGGTCATTCAAAATCTTTCATTTTCCTAAATTACATTATTTTTCTCTTAAATTTGTTGCGGCTTTCGAAAATGACCCGCGTCAATTATCGCCAGAGAGCCGACGCAAACATCAGCCTTCTTATTCATTATTTATCAGGGTTGATTGTCATAATCTAAAAAAGAAAGAACTGGTTTATGATAACTAAATTTTGATATATAGTGCAACGCGTTTTCCTGTACCCGAGGCGCGATGGCAAACGGTGGGAAGGATTGGGGTCCGCAGGTGGAACGCCTCTCCGCGAGATCGGCCGGAGGGAGTTCGCCCGACCGCCGCAGGGCCGTGTTTTATTTGTATTAGGGCGCCAGGCGCGAGAAGCGCGCCGCGGCCCGCGGATTCCCGACAAGGGCAAGGCCGACGTCGCGGGGCGAGAAACGGCCCCGATCACCGGCTGCTCAGCCCCGTGGAAGTCCTTACGACTGTCCACGGCACGGTAGAGGCGGGGGGTTCGAGGTCCCTATCACGTGACTCTATTTTTTCGTAAAAACAGTGAAAATCCAATTTTATCGTTTCACCACGGAGATTGTATTACTAGTTGGAAACGGGTGATGTCTGCATCGTCGAATCCGTTGCGAAACAATTTTAGCCTCTGAAACTATTTTTTAATTTATTTATAAATAATTGCATGTTATGAAAATCAATGACATTTTGAAGAATTACCACGTTGACACGACTTATGTACGATGAATTGCTCACGATATAACCCAATGAAGGTAGTCGGGATATACCCTAATACCACCTGCATTCATTGTTTACAACCGATGTGTAAATGTTTATTGGCAAAAAGCAAAAAACATCTATTTCTTAATTTTTTGCGAGCAATCACATCGCGTAAGTGGAACTTAAGTAGGAGTGCTTGTTTAATGGATATTACAAAAAAATGTCACCTGAAGGGTAGTTCACCCCCTTGAGGGGGTGTAACATTGCCGAGGAATATTGTGTTGTCACCGTCCTTATACAGAATACGTTTATGCAAAGTTTTGTAGAAATCCCCCCACTGCTCCTACGAAAAATACTTAAAAAACCGATTTTTGGCTAAAATTTGGGGGGTTGTTTCACCCCTTAATTGAGGACCATTGCAGGTATAAAGAAACACGTGTCTCTTATATTTTCATGTTCTTCAACATATATGAAACAATAAGATCGGAGGCGGACACTTAGGAATGTTCCCTTGTTAGTCAGGCCGACTCAGGATTTCCTTTCGCAAGCGTACGTCAAAATCGCGTGCTAATTAATGGAATTCCATTACTATCTTTCGGTTTACCGGGTTATGACTATTTCGTAAACGGTGCCTACGTAACCCCGCAGAGAAA
Organism: Orussus abietinus; assembly: GCF_000612105.2. Classification (NCBI taxonomy): domain Eukaryota; kingdom Metazoa; phylum Arthropoda; class Insecta; order Hymenoptera; family Orussidae; genus Orussus; species Orussus abietinus. The sequence continues at coordinate 26,496 of NW_019394338.1, read as the reverse complement.
CCAGTCAATGCTCACCAGTTATCTTTAGGAGGAGAGCTCATTTCTAGCACTTTCATCTGACCTGGGATTATTCACCCGATTTTGTATCCTGCAGTAAAAGTGCGAAGTCTCTAGACAAAGTATAGGGCAAAAAGGTTTTGGGCGGAAGAGTAACATACATGTCTTCACTTGAAAACAGTTTGAATTTATCCAATTTATCCCTCGTACCGTAGGAACAAAAATTGTCATTAGAAGTTAACATGGTCTACCTAGCCATATTGATAGTACTTGACGACAAACAGGAAAAAGAAGGATGGAACACTGAGAATAGCGAGAAGAACCCCTCGGTATATTTTAAAATCAATTTCATATGAGTAATCTTAACAGTAACGTTTATTATTAACACAAATACTTTTTTATATTATTATGTATTACGGTACATTAGCACTAATAAATATTTGTTGTTGGTCTGTAACATTCATTTTCATCTCATCATTATGTCGCATATAAAACTTTCAACTCACCACAATTTTTTGTTCCTACGGTACGAGGGATAAATTGGATAAATTTAAATTATTTGCAGGGGAAGACATATATGTTGCTCTTCCGTCTAAAACATTTTTTTCCCATACTTTCAGTCTAGAGATTTCGCATTTTTACTGCAGGACATAAAATCGGGTGAATAATCTCAGGTCAGATGACAGTGAGAGAAATAAGCTCTCCTCCCAGTGATAACTGGTGAGCATTAACTGGTTTCTCTTCGGATATGCTGTCGACACCGGTCGTGCAGAATAAGCCGTGGAATCGGCGCAAAATGTGAATTGCTGCGAGTGACAAAATCCTTTTTCCAAAGAAAACAAACATTTAGAAGCAAATAAAATTAAACCCAAGTAATAAAATATTATTCTGAAACATTTCTCAACTTGTTAACGGTTCAACTGCTTCGTCCTTTGAATCAAAGTATACATATTACAAACTCGCGGGAGGTACTCTCTTTTAACATTTTAACCCGATTTGAGTTACAAAATCGCCCCCAGGAGGACGAACTGCATGGGGTCCCTCATGGGAGCTCTTGTCCGCGAAAAAGGATACAGAACATTGTTTGAAGTTTTCTCTGTAGGTGGTAGCGCTATCGCTAACGGACCAACATGTAGTACGCAATCTTGTGAATCTCAGACAACGCGGGAGACCTGTCAAATTGAAAACTCAGAAAACTTACGTTTTACTATCCGAGCCAAAATTTTTTCAATTACAATACTTATGTATATCACAAATAAATGCTCATAAGAAAATTGTATAGATAAAATATACATTAAATATTTTATCTTAGTTTAGTTGGAAAGTGTGACTGTATTACAATTGTATGTCTTCAAATCCATGCCCGCGCTTTATTCAAGTAGTGGTTCCCAAGTGAATGTGGCGCCACCTAACAATGTATCCGATTTTGAAGAAACTTTTATAACATTGTGTTCATCCTCCTGGTCTCTAGTTTCCATGGTGTGCGGCACAAATTATATGAATTTCGCACCTTTAGGCAGTCTGATTCTGTAACTGGATCCAAAAACCTAACATTTGTGGCCAGCCTTAAAGTCCCTAAACAGCGAACTCACACTACCGAGGTTAAAGAAGTTTCACTTAAGACATATCTTTGATGTATTCTTGTAATTATGTGACTGACAATTGTGTCTCAATAAGTGTGCGTATAAATAAATATGTTACAGAATGAAAAGGAGGATAAGAATCGGGGGCTAACACCGAGCGAAGAGTATCAATTACTGATAAAAAGGTTAGTTAATGTTAATAAGTAATTAGTAATGATTTTTTTCATATGTATTGAAGTTTACATTAGTGGTACAACACATGTTTTATCTTTGATAGGCAAACAATGGAATTGGAAACACTTCAAAGAAGGCATCGAGAAGAATTAGAACGTTTTCAACAGCATCAACTACAATTATTAATTCAGCAACAGCAACAAGCAAGTGCATTGCATCAACACCAACATCATCCGATGCTTTATCACACTGTAGCCACCGGTGTAGCAACTGGTAAGTAGTCCACGTATAGCATGTACAGAAATAGAAGTTATTAATAATGGCCATCTTGTTTGCATTTGATAGATGTTAATTTAATCGGTTCACATTATCTTTCATTGTATAGTTTCCATATTTTGTTTCGTAAACAATGATTAGGAGCCCTGCACAAGTAATATCTTAATAGTAAAATTAAATTGATTGATTTTAGCATTTTGTTCCGAGACAAATAAACATCGTTGTAAAAGTAGCTGCCGGGACTAGTGAACGTATTCGCGATTTTCCTTTATTTTAATAAGTTATGTGTCATTTCCATACACACGGAAAGCACGCGGAATGTCTTTTAGATAGTTTATTCCGTGTTCCGGGCTTCGCGTCAATTTCGTATGCTTTCCGAGCCTATGGAAATCCTACATTATGTCGAGTACACATCTGAACACGAACGCATATAAGGCCAGGCGAAGCCAAATGAGCATACAAATGAGAACGAGCAATCAAGGAGCAGCAAACTGCCTCGGGTTTGTTCGGCGCCTGATCTGAGGCAGTACAAATGATATCCACAAGAATCGAAAAATTCGATTCGATGTAGACAGAGTTTGTTTCTATTTTGCTTCACAATGAATCGAACAGACGTGGATGATATTTATGAGTATGAATGGATCGATGCCTCGTTCGTTGCTTCAGATGATTTCGTTCACAACCAAAAATCCGGATACACATCTGAACATGAACGCGTACGAGGCATTCGTTCTGCCTCGCCTTGTCCTGTACACATTTGTGTTTATATGCGTATCCGGCTTCCAAACGTGTACCTGGATTTTTGGTTGCAAACGAAATCATCTGAGGCAACGAACGAGGCATCGATCCAATCATTTGTTCGTGTTGGGTTGTCCGAAAAGTTCGTGCCGATTTTTAAGGAAAATTCAAACGCAGCACATTTAAATTTCAATATACATTTATTGAATTATATAGGTGCTATTTTGTTCCACAACCTTTCTCCATCTTTCACGCAACTTGTATATTCCATTCTTCCAGAACTTCTCAGGTTTTTCAACATAACTTTTTATGTCGACCAAAGAGTTAAAGTTTCTGCCATTAAGGGAATTTTGTAATTATCTAAATAGGTGAAAATCTAAGGGTGCAATGTCTGGTGATTGCGATGAATGGGGTAGTACATCCTAACTAAGCTCCAACAGCTTTTGTCGAGTATTCAGAGACACATGAGGCCGCCGATTGCCCTGATGAAACACGACTCCCTTCCGATTCACAGGTTCTGGACGTTTTTGATCAATTGCTGTCTTCAATTCGACTAATTGCAAACAATACTTTTCCAAATTTATCGTCTGGTTGTTTGGTAGAAGCTCATAATACAGGATTCCTTTCCAGTCCCACCAGATACAGAGCATGACTTTCTTCGGATGAAGATCGGCTTTTGGAGTGGCTAAAGGTGATTCATTCCGCTTTGACCAAGATCTTTTCCGCTCAATATTATTTAAATAATCCATTTTTCATCCCTTGCCACTACTTGCGTCAAAAATAGTGTCTCCTCGTTGCGTTTATAGAGCGAGTTGCAAATGGAAATACAATTTATCAGATTTCTTTCCGTTAAATCGTGGGGAACCCGTACATCAAAACGGCTTATATAGCCAAGCTTCATAAGATGCTCGTGCATTTTTATATCTTTAACATTTCGTCTAATTCACGTGTCGTATAGCGTGAGTTATTCTCGATTAGTGTTTTGATTTCATTTTCATCAGTGATGGAGAGCCTATTCGGGCGTTTTTAATCTTCAGGGTTGAAATCCCCGGCTTCAAATTACTTCAGCACAATTCTTTCAACTATACCACTGCCACCATAAGCAGCGCATATCTTGTTTGCTACTAGTGCTGCATTTTTACCTTTTCAGTACAAGAAAAACATCAAATGCCTATAATGCACTTATATTCCATATTTAAGAGCGTATAAAACTAGTAAAAATTAATGCATCCCAACCACACTTTTTTCTAAAGGTGCCTGAAATATCACCCTTTAGAATATGTACACATGTCAATTGTTTTCAATAATTTTGATATATTCAGACCTGTCCCAATGCCACCTACCGAAATTCGCACGAACTTTCTGGACAACCCAATAAGTGTCATCCACGTCTGTTCGATTTGTTACGAGGCAAAATAGAAATAAACACCGTCCATATCGAACCGAATTTTTCGACTCTTGTGGATAGTTGGGTATACATCTGAGCACAAACGTGTTCGAGATAAGGCAGATATACAAGTGTGGTCAAAGAATCGAAGTGCGGCAAACTACCTCGAATCATTTGGCATATAATTATGGACGTATAATACATGGACCGCTCACTCTCTATGATTGAATATGGCTCTAACTGGGTCTAATAGAACAGTGAGAGAATGAGAACTGACCCCGTAGACTCGCGTCTACGCTTGTCTGCGCACAGGAATGCGCAGTAAAGCAATTTGCGTATGTAAATATGTATATCGCTGTTAAACAACTGTCAAGAACTTACTGCACATTCTACCTGCGCAGACAAGCATAGACCCGATCGGACCAGGTCTCGTTCTCTCACAGTTCTGCGAGCGGAACTCAATGAGCATACAATCCGAAGCTGTTCGAATGCCATTTGGTAAGATGTCCGTTCATTGCCTCGAACGATTTCGTTCATTACCGCATACACAACTGAATACGAGGCATGCGTTCTGCTTCATCTTGCCTCGTACGCATTCGTATTCAGATGTGTAACCAGCTGATATCATTTGTACTGTCTCAGATCGTGCATCGAACCAACCTGAGGTAATTTGTCGTGCAATAATTATAAAGAAATCGAAGTAAAACTCCAGAAATCTTCTGGATTTTTATTTTCTGTGGTCCTAATTGACTGCAGAGGGATCCCTTGCGCCATCTGTGGTTTCCAGGTCAATTAAATTTTCACTCCGAGACCTCGTATTCTCATCGTTTTAGCATAGAAGCGCGTAAGACACATTTTTACTTTTATCCCGCTCAAATGCGAGTTTATAGATTACCAGAGTATTCTAAATTGTTATAAAATTGTCCTGGCACCTTCGTTTCTCATATCAGAGCTTTCAATAATTGTATATTAATCGAAATATGAGAGCTCGACGCCATTTTCGTTCTGGCCTGGGCAAAGTTAAAAAATGTTGTTGAAAAATCAAAATTTTGAATGTGCCAGGACTATTCTTAGATGATCACGAGTCAAAGTTGTGGACAGTTTCGTCCAATACCCTTAATAAAAAAGTGTTGTATTCGAACCGACTGATTTGAGGGAAGTTTCACTTCGGTATGAAAGGGGGACGGTTCCGGGCCTGCAGTACCCAGACGATCGTTCGTCACCTTCACCCGATCGCCTAGGCGGAGCCGTTCGAGCCACTCTACGAAATTCCACTAGGAACGAGACCAAAAGACAAAAATACGCAAAACTCGACAATCTCAAAATCTCAAACGACAGTAAACAGTACTTGAAATACTAGGTTCGAACGATCTCTCCGCCTCGACGTTCGTCATGGCGCACAGTGGGGCCAGAGAGGGTCCAAACTGGCATTAAATCGAACCGTCATGGAGTGATTTTGTAAGTTGCATACTTCTTTCCGGTTCCCTTCGTAGTGTTAAAGGAAAAGCATATATGCAGCTTCTTGAGTTATTTTGGTTTGTAAAATTAGTAGGGAATAGTTTGAACAACTTATCAGGACAAGTAAGACGATAAAGCAGATGCATGAATGATTTTATTGGTCAGAAATCTACAACACTACATCATATTCATCGTCATCTTCGTCCGCATCGTCATTATCATCTTCGTAAGCATCTTCATCATCATGGAAGGCCTCATTGGCGTCATCGATGTCATCGACCCCGTACTGAATAGAGACCTGTACGGGAGGTTGTAATAAATCTAGGGCTTCTTTTGGAAGGGGTTCCTTTTTTACCCTTGCTACTTGTCGCTTGTAAATACGCGTCGAGAACAGAAAGTAGCAAGAAGTAGCATAGATACTAAACGCTTCGAGAATATCAGACGTGTAACCAATTCGCACAAGTAGTAATTGAAACTCGGACTAACTCGGAACATGATATAATAATGTTAAAGTTTCTGAAATAATTTTTAAATATCCTTTATCGCTCATGGCTCTGTTATGTCGCAACAGCCGCGACATTCTGAGGTGCTATTTTAACAAATGGAATAGTTATGAAACCCTCAAATTCAGGTAAGTCATCTGTCTTCATAAGGATAGATCTGTATTGAAGTGCATCTTCGCTAGAAATGTAAGCCACATTGTTGTGGCTTACTTTTCTAGCGAGCCATGAGTGATAAAGTATATTTAAACATTATTTCAGAAACTTTGACGTTATTAATCACGTTCCGAGTTAGTCCGAGTTTCGATTACTATTTGTGCGAATTGGTTACACGTCTGATAGTCTCGAACCATTTAGTGTGATTGCTACTTCTTGTTACTTTCAGTTTTAGTCGCGTATTTACAAGCGACAAGTAGTAAGGGTAAAAAAGGAATTCCTTCCAAAAGAAGCCCTAAACTTAATACAACCTCCCGTACAGGTCTCCATTCATGACGGGGTCGATGACGCCAATGAAGCCAATGAAGCCTTCCATGATGATGAAGATGCTTACGAAGATGATAATGAAGATGCGGACGAAGATGACGATGAATATGATGTAGTGTTGTAGATTTCTAACCAATAAAATCATTCATACAGCTGCTTTATCGTCTTACTTGTCCTGATAAGTTGTTCAAACTATTCCCTACTAATTTTACAAACCAAAATAACTCAAGAAGCTGCATATATGCTTTTCCTTTAACACTACGAAGGGAACCGGAAAGAAATATGCAATTTAAAAAATAACTTCATGACGGTTCGATTTAATGCCAGTTTTGACCCTCTTTGGCCCCACCAGCGGCGCGGCCGACTAGCTCAGAGCGCACGCGCCAAGATTCGAAGAGGGCGGTGTAAGACCACACTGTGGGGAACGCAGTAAATTCAAACGACAATCGCGGAACTCAAACCTGGAAGTCGAAGAATTCAGCTAATAACAAGACGAAGAACAGTCCAGTAAACAAAATTGACAATTTTATTCTAATAAGAAAATGAAAATAGGAAAATAATTCGTTTAACAATTTGGCCGCAAACAATAGAAAATTACAGCGAGGACGGCGTTTGACGGAAGGCCGCCCCCAAGGAAGTAGGTACGAGCGAGGAATCCTTGCCAGTAAATTTACTCGAGATACAATTTCAGAATGCCAGAAACAACATTACTCAGATCGGAGATTAGAAAAGCACTCAAGATAATTTCGGAAAAGCTTCGGTTCAAAATCAAAAAGTGTTCGACAAATTAGAGAATTATTCGTAATTACTTGATGTCGGGAATTCTAAACGGGCTCGTAATCATCGGAACCCAAATCCAGCTCAAACAAAGGTTCAATAATTTGGAAAATTACTCTTAAATAGAAATATGATGCGCTTGCTTTCATGGACAGAAATATTTAAATTTACGCTAGATCGAAATTATTTTTCTAGATAATTTGATTCGAATTCACACTTAGATAATCGAAATTCAATTTTAATTACTGAGATGAAGAAATTCGTAATTAAGTACACAAGATTATCCCTGAGATAATTCAACTCTAAATCAATTATCCCAAATTGTAACTAAGAAAATCATATTCCACATTCGTTACGCCAAAAATTATCACAGAGACAATAAAATTCGAAATCAATTACGCGGTTATCTCAAAATTACTGGAATTCTAAATCAATTGCACCAAATTACTCAAGAAAATAGGGTTCGAAAGTAATTACTCGATATGATTTCTACGCTACACAAATTCTCAATTAACACAAAATTATCGAAAAAAAGTAAGGCCCTCCAGAAGAGAAAACTCGGGTCGCGGACAGCGTGGTCGCCGCGCGGCTTCTCTGCCTCCGACCCCGAGAGAAAGACAATCAGGCAATCCTACTTGAAAACTAGTCGTAAAGGAAAGTCTAGAGATTATCGCACTAGCAGAAGTATCTCGCCGAAGACAAAATAATCCGTTAATCTTCACGCGAGAGACAAACTAACTAGAAAACGCAAGAAAGAAAATTCCGCGTCCGCTTGAAGAGCCCTTCGGCCGTCCGCGATTTCAACCCAAAATTCGGCCTTTCTCCGCAGTTCCTTACCAGAGAAAACCCCACCAGGGAAAACGGGAAGATCGCCCGCGCGAAAAAGTGGAGGATCGCCTACTCGACACACTCCCGATCACCGGCGCGATCACTGTTCCTACAAAACGAACTCGGATAAAGAGCTGTGGACTCTAAATGTGCCTCTAAAAGGGTACTCGAAACGGGCGCGGAACACTTACGTTCCATATATAATTCGCTGCTGCTCGCCGGTTCTCTTGGCTGAAGTTCTCGCGTCCTCAGAAATTCAGCAAACCGCAGTAAAATTACACAATTAAATGTCATGTTACCCTCCCTTCGGGCCAGTGACCGTCGAACTCCGGATCATTTAAGATCGTAAAAATGGGCAGAGTAACAAATATTAGAGCAGTCGTGACGCAACCAAATTTTACCACGTCACAATACTCAATAAATATATCGGAATATATCAGAATATATTCGGAGTTTCGATATATCAATAATTACCGATAACTAAAAATTATCGAACGCCGGTATTGAATTTCAGATATTGAACAGCCCGACTGCAGTGCGCTTTCCCGGCTCGAAATTTTCCTTGCGGGTACCTTCGTGTGCCGATTGCATACGAAAGATTTATAATAGATCCCGTATAAGTAGTATTATTTGTTCAATTGCCGAAATCTACGACGTAGTCAAATCCTTATCAGTGGAAACTACTACTATTATTCTGTGTATATGCTTTCAGGACAAGTAAAAGCTCCGGGGATGGAGGATCACCTAATGTTCAGTACCGTTCCGCAGACTCCTTTGCAAAGGGTAACGAGTTATTCTCCAGATACCGATGAAACTTTAAGATTAGCCATGCAGAAGTTAAAACAGCCGCTTCAACAGACTCAACAACAGCAGGCAACGAGCATACCACGTGCATACGTAATACCAATTCCACTAGTGCCTCCAGAAAATGTGCAAAATGTTGCATCTACTGCACAGGACAGCAACCATGGGCATGGGAACGAATCATTCGAGATCATTGGTTCAACAAATGGGCCGACTGTTCTCAATCGGTCTCAGTATCAATTTTCGCCAATTCTGCCAGATGGAACCGATGACGCAGGAATTAGTTCGGGTTCGTTGGTAGCGCCTATACCGATCTCTAGTTCGCGCGGAAACGATGGTTGCGTGCACTATCATCAACAGCCAACATTGGCCAACTTTCAAACCTTTGGATATACTCCACACGGTGGATTCTTTGTACCGGCAGGCTACCGTCTGGTTTACGCACCCAGTGGAACTTCTTATTCGCAGCCAGCAACTCCTGCCACGCCACAGCTAGGAAATTCGCATGATGGAACACCACCCTGCGAACCTCAGCAATTTATGGAGACTGTGACTGCAGCTCTTTCTCAGCCTGATCAATAAAGTCGACTAGAATTGAATAGAAAGCATACAGACGTGCAAAAAGCATCTCGCCTCGTTCCTCGTTTGCGGTCAGCTTTTAATACCTACATTGTTGACCGTAGCCCTCTATGCTTTACTTTTGTACACATATTACAACGGTTCTTAGTGTAATGCTGTTTGTTGCAGCTATTCTTATGTAATTCATTACCATCTATATAATCATTACACGGTAATATATATTATGTGTAAATTGGAGGTGAATACATCTGCACGCGATTGCTTACACGTATGGACTTGTATTTAATACCAACGACCGATGTATTTTCGATATCAGGCGATTCGCTTAAGGTGAGAGTAAACAGCTTAGCTTCCTTAGAGGAGAAATTACCTTTATAGGTATATGTAATTCGTTCAGGTTAGTGTCTATAATTCGTCAGAAACTGGAGTGCTTTATCAGATACATAACCAGGTACACTCTGTATTTCGTATTCTCAACGCAAGCAAAGAATTTTTCGTTTCATTACGTTAAATATTCCAATTTTACGCAGACTGAAGCTAGTCTTCGATCGTGATTGATCAGAAAAACTCATAAGTAAATGAGTTTGCTGGGTAAACATGTATTTAACATCAATCAAACACCGAATTCTTGTTATAAACAAGTTTTGAAATGCGAATGTGTATACAAAAGTGAAAACGGGAGAAAGAACGTATGAAAGAGAAATGATAAGGAAGAGAAAGAAAGACGCAGAGTCACATATTGAGAAAACAGTAGAAAGTATGAGTAACATAGTCACTGTTATGCTTTAATGTATTTTTAGCGATTTAACTTCTTTAATTAAAGAAATTGAAACGATGTGTTATTTAGGCGTTCTAATGATCAAATTAACTCACCTGTTGGCTTTATATTTCGGGAGATTTGTCAATCATCCACTTAATATGTTTAATGCTTGCATAATGTTTATTTATGAAAAATTAGAAGTTTAAGAGCATTTCGTCCCACATTCATTATCTTACATTTTTATCGCATCATTTGTTTGCAATTTCCGCAAACTATGTAGCAATTAAAAAAGAAACTAATTTAATACTGAAACTATCAAGCCGGTTAAATGACGGGTTTACAATTTTTATTTAAAATCATTCTTTAAATTTTATCGCATTTCCTCAGCTGATTTCACCACTTTTTCCGTAACATAAGCAAGAGCAATTTTGCATTCTTTTCCCCTCCCGATTTGTTCCGAGATACAAGTATATTATAACTATTTCTACTGGTCGTTTGAGTGGTCGAATAATCTACTCTGAAGTCTTAACTTTAAAACAAATTTGAATATTCCCCAATATTATTTCGCCCTGTACATAGATACTAACAACGTAAATCAAGTTAAAGTATTCCCAGTTCATTTGTTTGTATCGAATGAATATTGTTAAATATAGACAATATTCATCGCGTGCATATATTTCATCAGTTCCCTGTAAATATTCGCACCTATAACTGCGCAATAAGACCATTTAATAATAATATAAATGTTGAAATTAAAATAAAAAATATTTTTTTATTTAACACTTAAAAATAATTTCATTTATTATTGCCCTTACTTATATTTACTGTTACTTGCATTCTATTGACAAAAATTAACTTTTATTCAGCTACCGGTTATTTGATCTGTCCCGATAGAAACAAGTAGATATAAATTATCGGCAGTTTTAATGTTAAATCTTTCATGTTTGCTCTAAAATTTCTCTCAGCTTTAAAGATCGATTCATTTATTATTTGTTGTGCTTCTAATAAAGAATATATTATAACTTGCAGTGTACACAAAAAACATGGTCGAGGCCGAAAAAAAGACAAGAAACACTCAAGAGGAATAGAGGTATAATTATTAACGGCGTTCACCACCAAAGTGGGGACGATGACTTGCTCCGCTAGATGGCATTAGCATCGAATTCGGTGGGAGGTAACCAAAACGTACTTTCTCGCTCGGATGAGGGAGACGCGACGCATAATGGGCGGTGTTTAGCAACGGGCGAAAAATGTGTGCGTATTTTGCACGTGTAGGACTCACACAACGGCTGGACGCTTCTGGGCTAGGCGCCAAAACGTGTGTGACACCCAGCCGCACGCACACGCCACTTGGACGCTCTACCTAGAGTCAGCAACGGTTGCTAAGGAATACCCAAATTCCTTGCGAGAAACTCGAAAATTCTGAAAAAGGTGCTCAACGAGGACAACGATTTTGAGCCTATTTTTCAACCGATCGAGCTCAACGAGTGCCCGTTTTAAAGATAAAATGTTGACGTGTGTTTATATGAAAGCGATTTTTGATCAAGCACTTCCTTCCTAGTTAAAAGGGCATTGAAATTATGTCGTTGCACTTTTTTATATGAAAATGACCACTTATCGAAAATCGCTCCCATATGAACACAGGTCAACATTTCATCTTCGATATGAGCACTCGTTAAGCTCGATCGGTTTAGAAATAAGTTCGGAATCGTTGTCCCTGTGAGGCCCTGCAAAATGACTGGAGTGGTGAGCGCCCTTAAAAGTAATATGAGCATCATGTCTGAGGGGTCACGCTTATGAAATATTTTTCCGAACTGGATGTACTGAATTATGTGAATTTTTTTTAAGTGAATATGGAAGTCCTAAAAAAATCCTGACACCCATGAAATCTTATTTTTTCTAAAGAGTATCCTGGGTTGAAGGAGAGGGGGTGAGTCAATTGCCCTCAACGTGAACAGTTTAAATTAACAACTGAAATTTGCTTATTGGATCATAAGGCATAACCTTCATACCCCCCCCCCCCTCTGGATAGTAGGCAATAAATGACGTTTTCGATTTTCATTCTTTACTCGCATTTTAATTATCGAGTGTTCTTGCAAAAAGTTCTTACATGGCGGCCGGAGTGAGTCGGGTAGAGATTACCCACATTTCGCGCGTAACGAGTACTCTAATCTTGCCAGGAGGTTGATTCGAGCTACTAGATCAATTCCTGTGTTGGGATCTAGGGAAGTGAGGACTGAAGAGGGAGTTGGAACGAATGGCAATGTGGGCTAGTGTGCTGTAATGGTTGCATTTATTCGTCCGTGAGGTTTAATTTACAATCAGCTGGGATGGACCCTCGAGGTTTCTTGACCTAATTTTCTCTGGGTTATTATACTCCCGCGTCGCGGCGGTTCGGGTGTCACGATAGCGCGCTTTAGCGGCGGTAGGTTACTGAACGCCGGGATGCTGACGCGGGAATTCTTTGCTGTTTAATGGCAGTCTGCGTGTGATTCTAGTCTATCTCGCGATGCTGAAATTTCGAGCTCAGCTATTCGAAGGAAGTTAATGAGATCTTAATCTATCCGGTTAACCGGAGCAAGGCATGGAAATCGCGGTAATGATTAGAATTCGGGTTGATCGGAGATGAGGGGTTAAGAAGTAAACTGGAATGAAATGAAGATGAGTCGAGTTTGCGAAGGATCCTCTACCTGGCTTGATCAGTGGCTAAATTCGGTGACACTCTCCTTTGATCGACCCAGCCGGGTGACACTGCGTGGACACCTTCGTCCCGTGGCGTGCCCTAGGGTTGGAGGTCCCCTAGACGCCTACCGTTCAACAGAAGTCGCAGTGCGGCCGTCTGTTCCTGACTCGGTGCGCCGGGATCGCTTGAGTACCGGGTGGCACTACTGCAGCTCGCAGGATAGATGGTCTTCGACAGGGAGTCCAGCGATCTTGGTCTCTGATTCGCTAGGAGCGGAGTACTGAGGACCAGGAGCTCCACTCGACGTTGTCGACGGACGTCGACGTTGACTTAACTTGAAAAGACTAACTGGTGACTGAATGACACTAATTACCACCCGTTGACTGAAGGCTGGTTTTATTGGGCGGGTGTTCCAATTGGTGGGAGATGCTAGGGCCCAGGTGAGGGTGGCGCTTCTGGGTCGTGCTGACGCGTTGTGTAGTCATCAGGTTGTTCGCCTCGGGTCGATCGATGACTTCTGGAGTCGTCTTGGCCGATGAACTTGTCGTGTCAGGTGATTTAGTGTTGGATCCTTTCGCAAGAGTTTCCTAATCGCGTTTCCGTACTCGGATTTCCATAGCTAGCTTTCGGTGATTGGAGAATGGCTTTTTCCTTAGGCTAGGGTACGGAGAATGCGCACGTAACAAAGTCATGCGTATATACCTCATGGAGATCTTTTCTACGAGTTTTGTTGAAGGTTAACGGAGGTCGGTTAGACTTGTAATGATATTCCTGATATATAAAATCTTAATTAAAAAAAAATGAAAACGGTACAAATAATTTCTTGCATCATTTTGTAACTATTGTTGGACACTACTTGCATTAATTATTTCACATTTTTTGTTTGGTACACCATGCCTAAAAATATGATTTTTTCATTATTGTCGACTCACGGGAGCACGATGGAAACGCGCCAAGGCGAGTCGAAAAAAGTTGTTGCCAGGATGTAACTAGTTATAAAAATCGTTAGTTAAGAGGATGCAAAAGGCGAAAAGCAACTCCGACGCAGCTCAGGGGTCTTAGGTGGTATCGATAAAAAAGGGGCCCTAGTAGTTTGAATGCCGTCTACCCACTAGAAGTTTACTCTAGAAGTTCCCGGCCGTATAACTTTTAGTTGCGGTAGAGTTTCATTTTTTTTTAGAACTGCACGTAAGCCGATAAAGTGAATTGTAATGAAATCCTGACCGAATTTTGAGGGCCACGTATATAATAAGGATTTCATACAATTTTTCATGTACTTCTGAATTATACGATTACGTATTCACTTGTGCAAAAGTATGTAATAACTTTACAAAAGTTCTGCTATTCAGCAGCGCATGCTCCTTTGCAATCAGGTCTGCGAAAACGACAAGAAATGGAGTAAAACGTACAACAATATTTTCTTAAGTGGACAATTTCGTACAAACATCACGACAGAATAATTCTATCTACTATTTCACGAACACTGAATATTTTCGACGATTTTGCGGCATCTGTAATGACCAATTAATGTGGACATGTGCCGATCCACAATTTTATTGAAAATGTACAATTACATACTGTGACGTGGCAATTTTTTAAAGGGCTATCTGTCCGTGCCGAGGCCCGCTGCACCTCGGCTTCTTGCATGCTTCACCTTCGCCCGATCGCTTAGAGCTAGACCGTCTGAGAAACTCTTAACTCCCACTAAAACTCCAACTCTCGCAGTCCACCGGACCCTTCGAGAGGTTACTTAAAACTCCACCAAAACTTACGAGCTCTTGGAGTCCATCATAACACCCTCCGAATCGACTCCACTAAACCTAAAAATTTGGGCGCCAGGCCTCCCCCGGAGGCCACTTCTTAAAATATACACAAAATCTTAATACACAGAGAACACAAAACGTCTCTCGGCCGGTCCTTCGCTCGGGCGACCGGTGCGGTGCGGCCGCCTAGTCCAGAGCGCACGTGCCAACTTCGGAGAGAGAGGGGTAAGGCCGTTTAACTTCAAAATCTCAAAACACTACTGCTTAGCCAAAACTACAATTCTATCTCGCCTAGTAAACGGAAAGTGAAAGGAAATAGAGGAAAGTGTCATACTGCGAATTAATTAACTCAACATTCGATTAATAAGAAAATAGCGTTTTAATCAAAAGGAAAGAATTAAGTTGAGTGGGCTTTCAAAATAGCCTGTCCTATTTACAGAAGGCGGTATAGGATCGACTTATTCGAAAACTGAGAGAAAATCTCCATCAGAAAATTACAATGCTTTAGGTAACAAAAGAAAGGATTCAAGGAAACAACACGAGGTGAGGGACTAGGAAATAACAAAATTGGGAATTGGGGCCGAGTCTAAACTCTCGCAAATCACGGAAATACGGTGGATAAGAAATAGAGACCGGTGAGAGTTATACTAAATAATTGAAATTAAATTCTTCCGACAAAATTCCAGAAGTTTCGAAAGTCTCGTTTTTCGTGAAAACTTAGGGAAGGACTTGGAAATATTGTATACGACAAATAGGTGGACAAATTAAAGAATTACTCTAACTAAATTCTCCCGCAATCCCTTCAATAATTACCTATGCCAAAAGTACCCGGAAACACTGGACTCGATTCTAAATACTTCCTAACTTACTTGGGAAAACTGGGTCAGCTTAAATAATTCATAAATTACTCGCTCGCTGGTTCACTCTACGCTAAATTCAACGAAAGCGCATTAAATTGAGAATGTTACATGTTTCGAAATCAAATAAGAAATTCAAGACCTCTTACGCGCCAGGTACCAATACAATTCCAGATACAAAATAATAATAGGGTATATAACACAATGAAGAGAATTTTATGTATAATATGATAGTAAAGGAAATCATCGCCAGTCAGATTGATATTAAGTCACTAAGTCAATTAAGCGTGCAGAAATAATAATCCATGCAATTCGAAATATTTAATACACTCCCGGAATCTTTAAAAGACGCAAGAAACAATTGATACGCGCCAAAATTAGGTACAGGGCGCTAGAAACATTAAATTCAACAGAAACAAACACATTGTGCTAAAATTCGGTATAATGCGCCAGAAAGGTTAATATGCGCCAAAAATACGAAATTACGCCGAAGATATAGAAAATGCACTAGAAACACGGAAGACACGCCAGAAATACGACGTCGAACAAGGAATAATGACGAGACATTAAATTTGAGGTAAAATGCGCCAGAAATTAGGATTTACCCCGTGCACACAGAACACGACGCGGGCGACCACGCAGTTGCCGCGCGGCTTCTTCGCCTCCTACCGCGGGGAACTTAGAAAAAGAAAGACCGTACGATGCAACAATTCGAAACTCGAAACGATCCTCTCGACACAATTCGCGAGGAAACTGGGAACTACTCGCGATCACTCAACTTTTACGTTCGGTACAATTTACTCTATACTGTTCGAAAGCTTAGAGAATTTCATACAATTTCATCAAACTCAGAAAAATGCGGACAGTTTTTACTCTTCGGTTTTCTCACGGATTCTCCGTTTTAACGAGCCAGGCCCATCAGGCACACCCGTCGGATTTGTAACCACAATTAGAAGGAAAATGAGAATGCTCGCCCGCGCGTATTCCTCCGAGCGATATACGGTTTGTAGAGGAATTAACTCGTACACACGCGTAATCAATTTATGATTTGAGAAATATGAAGAGGATGACCCGTGCGGCTAACATTAATTTTCATACCATGCAATTATTTATAAATAAATTAAAAAATAGTTTCAGAGGCTAAAATTGTTTCGCAACGGATTCGACGATGCAGTCATCACCCGTTTCCAACTAATAATACAATCTCCGTGGTGAAACGATAAAATTGGATTTTCACTGTTTTTACGAAAAACTAGAGTCAGCGATATTCGATACCTTAGGTACGAGAATAGTACATTCAAGAAGAGTGTGCGTATAAATATTAATTCTGAAATTACTCAACAGGAAGTTATAAGAGAATATTTTTTACATCTTTCTATAAAGCAGGAGATTATTTAATATTATTGATCATATTTATTACAGTAGTGGTATTCGTGGAAAAAGTGCTTTATACAAATTGCTTTTTTGCACCAAGAACACTGTATCATTGCTGCTGCACCACAAACATTACATTTCATAACTGAACAGCTTTCAGAGGCAAAATTAATCGGGTTCAGGAAGTTTCCTAATCCTTCATCGATATAACCACTTTTATACCATGCCCATTGAAACGGGCTTTTATATCTAGGAGAAGGCAACTGATTATGCACGAGTGACTGCAATTTTATGATATTATTCCGTAAATGAAGGTTAACGTCAAAATTATGTAAAAGGACAATATCAGAAAAACGCCTCACAAAAATTTAACATACTCGAAAACCATAGACATGTAAAGGTTGGATTTGACCAATAGTTCCCTTTGGTATCATCATTGCCACAATGTTTTTGTCGGCAGATTTCGTTTTTTCAATTGTATCGCTGCAGTGTCCGTTCCAGGAGTTAAGCAGAAGAACGCTTTGTTGACCAATGTTAGGGTAGAGGACATCCTTCAACCACGTTTTAAAATGCTCTACAATTTTTTCAATCGCATTAATCATTATTAGTATACAAGTTAATAAATTAAAAGAATAATTTCAAGGCGTCTTTACCTGAAGTTAGCTTGCCAGACTTCGAAGCCATAGGAAAAATATTTTGTGGACGAAACAATGTTTTTTCCACGACCGGTCCGAGTTGGCCACTTGCTTTTTTCAACATTACCAACAGCGGTGATAGTAAACGTCCATCACGCGAAATTATTGGTTGGATTGTGTAGCTATGTGTTGTCGACCAAATTGATTGGGCAACACATTCCACTTTTTTTTTTCCTCCATATGATAATGTCCGTCCCGAATGAATTTCTAGTTGAAATCCACTTTGGTCGGAATTATACACACTTTCGGCCCCGTATTGCGCTATCACTGGTCTTACAGTGTCTAGAAATTCACTAGTTACTTTTTGTAAATTGGTGCCGTATTCTAATGTCTTCCTTGTAATAAATTTTGTTATTTTTCGTGACACAATACGATGATCTTTTTTAAAATTATATAACCATTTTGACGATGCTTTAAAACTCATGTCGTTGTTTGTCTGTTCTCTCTATGCTTCTAGAGTCCATTTTTCTTTTCGACATCCTCCATCATCCACTTGGTTGGCCCACCTTCTTAATTCACGAGCATCAGAAAGTTTCCGAAATCGTTGTTGGATGGTGGCAAATTTGAGATCAAGATTCGTGGGTGCGAGTCTCACGATTCTTGAGACTTGAGTTTAATTTAACTGTAATTTTCAAAAGATTTGATACTGGCTAGAGAGCGAGGAGAGCGTTTCACGAGCGATCGGCTGAGCGCGTCAATAGTTTGAGATTCGGGAGGCCTACCGACCGAATCCGGTTTGAGCAAATTTTCCTATCGACAGGTGTTCCAGAGTCGAACCGTTTAACGCGAGTTGGCGATTTGATTTTCTGCTAATATTTTTCAATTTTAGGACCGCTTTGATTACATTAGGAGCGATCCTAATTCAATTAAAGGCGCTTCCTTTACTTTTGCCTCGATTTCCAGGAAAGGAATGGATGGGAAATTGATTCTCAGTTGGAACGACTTATTCCATCAGCGGTGCGCTCTAATGATTCATCCAGTACTACATCTATACGTATCTCATAAGTACGTGGCAGGAAATCGAAGAGGGTTACGAGATATAAGGTAAATAAACGGAAAGCGGACGCGAGGCCTGAAAGAGAAAAAAGAACACCCAAATCGCTGGGATGAGTACTCTAACCCAGGGTTTCTTGGTATAATTAATAAAATTATTAATTAACCGTAACAGAAAGAAAGGACAAGACATCAATTACGAGTTCGGAGTAACATTTTTTAAAAAGAAGAGGAATTACATCCATTTGATGCAATATCACGAAATAAGCGCATACCACAAAATATAAATAGTAACAAGGTCACATCTGATCAGAATATAGGTTAACACAAGTACAACATAAACATTTCATTATCAAAGGTGTTACGGGGCGGCCGAGCGGATGCGAGGCCGGGGTAATTCGGATGGAGCTTACCCAAATCTTGCGCGTAACGTTTATTTTGCGTTTGTGAGGAGATTGATCCGAGCGACTAGATCAATTCCTCTGGTGGGATCTAGGAGAGTGAGGGATAAAAAGGGGGTGCGAACGAAAGGCTATGTGGCGATAAGAGTTGTATTTATTCGTACGCGAGGTCTGAACTACAGTCAGGTGTGAGGAGCACACGAGCTGCCTTGACCTAATTTCTCTGGGTTAGTATACTTCCGCGTCGCGGCGGTTCGGGTGTCGCGATAGCGCGCTTTAGCGGCGGCAGGTTATTGGACGCCGAAGTGCTGACGCGGGAATTCTTGATATTTTAATGGTGGTCTGCGCGTGATTCTATCTCGCGATGCTGAGGTTCGAGCTCAGCTGTTAAAAGAAAGTTGATGGGTTCTTAATCTATCCGGTTAACCGGAGCAAGGCATGGAAATCGCGATAATGGTTAGTATTCGGTTTTGGTCGGAGATGAAGGGTTAATAAGTAAACTAGAATGAAAATGAGGATGAATCGAGCTTGCGAAGAATCCTCTACCTGGCTTGTTCAGCGGCCGTAATCGGTGACAGTCTCTTTTGATCGACCCGGTCGGATGACAGTGCGTGAACACCTTCGTCCCGTGGCGTGCCCTAGGGTTGGAGGTCTGATAGAAGCCTCCCGTCCAACGGAAGTCGCAGTGCCGCCGTCTAGTCCTGACTCGGTGGCTGGATCGCTAGAGTACCGGATGGCGCTACTGCAGCTCGCAGGATAGTGGTCCTTGGCAGGGAGTTCAATGGTCTCAGTCTCTGACTCGCTAGGAACGGAGTACCGGGGACCAGGAGCTCCACTCGAAGTTTCGATGATACTGACGACTGACGTTGAGTTATGACAAATTGACTAAAAGACTCTGACTTCTCGTCTTGATCGGACTGCGGGTTTTATTAGCAGGATGTTCCAATTGGTGGGGGCTTACTAGGGCTCAGGTGAGGGTGGCGTTTCTGAGTCGTGCTGATGCGTTGCGGAGTCATCAGGTTGCTTGCCCCGGGTCGATCGGTGACTTTTGGAGCCGTTTGGCCGATGAACTCGTTGGATTCTTTCGCAAGAGTTTCGCGTTTCTGTACTCGGATTTCCGTTGCTAGCTCCGGTGATTGAAAAAATAGGGTTTTTCCCTATGTTAGGGTACGGAAGGTACCTACGTAACAAAGGTATTTCAGAAGGGAAATAGGCAAAAATATTGGAAAAATTCAATAGTTATAATAATTGAAGAAATATAAATGCAAATAAAAATCAAGTACGTTAATTTTAAGACCTCGGCCAGAAAGTGTGCACTACGTATAAGCAGAAGACTACATGGAACCGATAAAGAGCCTGCATAAATTCCAGATCCATAAAGCGTTATTATTGAAGCATTATGAATTAATTGTTTGAAACAGAAAGACCGTTTATGGCCTGTACAAAATGCAAAACAGTGACAATATAATAATTCAAGAAATTCGCCACGTAAAATTAAAAGAAATAAATACTAGTTCGGTAATATAAAAAGGGCATTTTAAAAAAATATTTAAAATAACAATATATTAATTTGGATATCTGAAGATATATAAAATATGTAACAGCGTACCCTACAAAATGGTGTTCGTATAAATATGACCAATGTTAGGTGAAGTAGCTGAAAGAGGTTAGGCGATATGAATTTGATTCTTCAATTAACGTCAAAAAAGGAGAAGTTTCAATATGACCTGTATATGTGTATGTATTGTGACGCGGTGTCGGGGCAAAAGGCCGCGTCAACAATTGTCCGGGCACCCGGGGGACGACTGCGTGCCAATTCTGTGGCACAGCACGGGCCTCGCGCGAACGGCCACGGGTTGAATGAAATTTGGGCGCCAGGCGTCACGGCAGCGACACCGATCGGGATCGATTTCCAGCCCATTCCCGGGTTTCGAGCCACGGCCGATTTCAAGATTGGGTAGAGGGGTCGGGTTCGACTTAACACGCGGATTCGAATAAATTCTCGCCGCGAGAAGGAGACAAAAGAAGTTAGACTTACTTTAGTGTAAAGTCAAAAGTGCAGTCTTTTCATTGTACACTCCTTGGAGCCACCGAATCCTCGGGATGCTGGAAGCGGGACGAAGCTCCCCGAACGATTCCCAGCTAACACTTACTCGCGAGCAATACGAGCCGCATTCGTCGAAGCGAGGATCGAGAGTCGAGAGTCGCGATGTACACCATGAGGCGATCAACCGAAGAAGAAGGACCTCTCTTGTCGAGTTCGGTCGAGGTCCTCCGAAATCGGGCGGAGGAAGCCGCCGGGAGGGCCAACCGTCGGCGCCGTTGGCCCTCGAAATGTAAACATAGAACGATCGAGAAGAGTCTAATCGACTCTAGCTCGACTGTTCGAATATTCTTGTCACGGTATTATATAGTATTGGGCATATTCACACATAAATTTCGTAATATGTGGACCGATATGAACGATTCTTTCTTCTTTGTTGAAAAAACGGTACTTCCCATGTGGCCCCGTCTAAACTACATTTGGATCTGATCATGAAATTCAAAGGTAGGTAACGAAAATGCTGAACAATTAACAGTACACAAGTAGTGATTAGGGTATTACTCTTTAACCGACCTTTTTCACTTTATTTAATTACCCGTAACCGGGGTAAGTTAACCTATTGGTTGGGGTAAATTGACACGACCTAAGATCCGCACAAGGTTGACACACTATATAAAATAATATATTCCAGTAATTAAAAAATATTGTTTTATTAGCAGCAGTAGCAAAATATGCATATATAAATATATAACAATTAATCATTGAAGATTTTTTCATGATTTATTTCAGCAACATAAAAGGGTGTTTTGGGGAATTACTTTGACATGTTTTTTGCGTTGTAGTTGGCGTATAATTACGAAAAGACTGACACTCGTTGAAGATTGTCACGAAAAAGAGGTTAAGTTACGATTATTCATAAGGGTGTTACGTAGGCACTCTTAGTGGCCTAATCTAGAAAAAAAACATCCCGATCACCGAAGCTAGCTATGGAAATCCGAGTACGGGAACGCGATTAGGAAACTCTTGCGAGAGGATCCAGAACTAGGCTACCTGACATGACCAATTCATTGGCTAAGACGACCACAAAAGTCATCGATCGACCTGAAGCGAACAATCTGATGACTACACAGTGTATCAGCACGACCCAGAAACGCCACCCTCACCTGGGCCCTAGGACCTTCCACCAACTGGAACACTCTGCCAATAAAACGGACATCCGCCAAATCAGAGTTAGTTAGAGTTTCAAGTTGTCACAAGCTAGTCAACGTCGACGTCAGTGGACAATCTCGAGTGGAGCTCCTGGTCTTCGGTACTCCGTTCCTAGCGAGTCAGAGACTGAGACCGCCAGAGCCCCTGTTGAATACCATCTATCTTGCGAGCCGCAGTAGTGTCATCCGGTACTCCAGCGATCCAAGCGCGCCGAGTCAGGAACAGACGGCGGCACAGCGACTTCCGTTAGACTGGAGGCTTCTAGTAGACCTCCAACCCTACGACACGCCACGGGCCGAAGGTATTCACGCGCAGTCATCTGGCTGGGTCGATCAAAGCAGTGTCAGCGAATTCGGCCGCTGATTAAGCCAGGTAGAAGATCCTTTGCAAGCTCGACTCATCTTTATTTCATTACTTCTTAACCCCCATCTCCGACCAAACCGAATAACTAATCATTATCGCGATTTCCATGCTTTGCTCCGGTTAACTGGATAGAATGAGGCTCTTCAACTTCCTTCGAACAGCTGAGCTCAAAATCTCAGCATCGCGAGATAAAATAGAATCGCGCGTAGTCCGCCATTCTAACACTAAAGAATCCCCGCGTCAGCACTCGGAGCGTTCGGTAACCTACCGCCGCTAAAGCGCACTATCGCGACACCCGAACCGCCACGACGCAAAAGTAGAATAAACCTAGAGAGAAGGCACCTCGACCGCCCCGCATAGCTGATTGTAACACAACGTTACTGACGAACAAATGTAATAATTGTAGCACATTCGTCCTCTAGTCCTCTCTTCTGCAGATCCCACCCGAGGAGTCGGTCTAGATGCTCGGGTCAATCTCCGCACAAGATTAATATATTCGTTACGCGAGAAATTCAGGTGATCCCTACCCGAATTTCCCCGGCCTCGCACCCGTTCGGCCGCCACGCAATAAGAGAAATGGATACATCTACAAAAGAAAGAAAAAAATTCCATACATTTTTTTCTATTGTTCCGTCCGGATATTCTTCTCTGCCCCATATGCTTAGGTAGAATTCCTCAATCATAAGGTACAACACAGTTTATACTCGTCCGCGCCTCGTCCCTGTGGTTTATGATGGTGCACCGGGTCCGTCCGGAGGTGACCGCCGGGGGAGAAACCGAAATGAAGGAAAAATTGTAATGGTGGAAATGGGTGTAAGGAGAGAAGAGAGGGGGATGGGGGGGGGGGGTAATCGCGATCCCCAAGTGGAGAGAATAAAGAGTTTATTCTCGGCAAAGAAATACAACCTAATTCCTTAATCCTAACACTAATGGCTTACATTCTACCTTATACCTACAAATGCGGCAGCGCAGCAGCGGGTGTCAATGACCACGTGGCGAGGGCCGGCAGCGATTAGCGAGGCTTTACAGCGAACAGCGGGTCCAGCGGGGCGTTCTCGTAGGGCCAGCGGTCCCGGTCGGCAATTCTCCGGGCTGCGGATGTTTCCAGGGGAGATATCGGGTTCTCGTAAATCCTTCGGCATGCTCGCTCGAACTCAATGGGGTCTGTTTAGGCCCAGGGCGGAAGTCTTCTGGCGGGAATCTTCTCCGCTCAGCCGTTGGCCGTTTTCGGCGCTCTTCGGCGTCATTGGAGGGTCGGCGCTTAGTCGCGCGGCCGGCGCCGCTGCTTCGGAGCTCGGTAGCTCCACTGGCGTCGTGGCGCGCAGTTTCGTCGGAGTGACGGGTGAGCCCGTCCCAAAGGGATTGAAAAAGTAGGATACATGCGGGTAAAAAGGAAAGGACGTCTGCCGGCGGCTCTTAACGATTGTTACGTAGGTACCTTCCGTACCCTAAAATAGGGAAAAATCCGTTTTTTTATTAACCGGAGTCAGCCATGGAAATCCGAGTACAAAAACGCGAAACTCTTGCGAAAGAATTCAACGAGTTCACCGGCCAAACGGCTCCAAAAGTCGCGACCGATCCGGGGCAAACAACCTGATGACTCCGCAACGCATCAGCACGACTCCAAAGTCCACCCTCACCTGCGCCCTAGGAAACCCCCACCAATCGGAATATCCTGCTAATAAAACCAGCAGTCCGATCAGAAGTCGGAGCTAGTTAGTCTTTTAGTCAATTTGTGATAAGTCAACGTCAGTCGTCATCGAAACTTCGAGTGGAGCTCCTGGCCCCGGTACTGCGTTCCTAGCGAGTCAGAGACCGAGACCATAGGACTCCCTGCCAAGAACCACTATCCTGCGAGCTGCAGTAGCGCCATCCGGTACTCCAGCGATCCAGCCACCGAGTCAGGACTAGACGGCGGCACTGCGACTTCCGTTGGACGGGAGGCTTCTAGGAGACCTCCAACCCTAGGGCACGCCACGGGACGAAGGTGTTCACGCACTGTCATCCGACCGGGTCGATCAAAAGAGACTGTTACCGATTACGGCCGCTGAACAAGCCAGGTAGAGGATTCTTCGCAAGCTCGATTCATCCTAATTTTCATTCTAGTTTACTTATTAACCCTTCATCTCCGACCAAAACCGAATACTAACCATAATCGCGATTTCCATGCCTTGCTCCGGTTAACCGGATAGATTAAGAACCCATCAACTTTCTTTTAACAGCTGAGCTCGAATCTCAGCATCGCGAGATAGAATCACGCGCAGACCACCATTAAAATATCAAGAATTCCCGCGTCAGCACTCCGGCGTCCAGTAACCTGCCGCCGCTAAAGCGCGCTATCGCGACACCCGAACCGCCGCGACGCGGAAGTATACTAACCCAGAGAAATTAGGTCAAGGCACCTCGTGTGCTCCTCACAGCTGACTGTAGTTCAGACCTCGCGTACGAATAAATACAACTCTTATCGCCACATAGCCTTTCGTTCGCACCCCCTTTTTATCCCTCACTCTCCTAGATCCCACCAGAGGAATTGATCTAGCCGCTCGGATCAATCTCCTCACAAACGCAAAATAAACGTTACGCGCAAGATTTGGGTAATCTCCATCCGAATTACCCCGGCCTCGCATCCGCTCGGCCGCCCCGTAACAGTGCAAGCATGTGGCGGGAAGGCTCGAAGAGTGACAATCTAGGCTGAAGAACGAGCGCGAGCAAGTCATCGGCGAGCCATGAACCACGTGGACGCGAGCGGGTCCGGGCAGAGAGGCAGGGTCCCCTCTCCCCCACCGGTAAGCCATTCCTGTCACTTCAGGGTACCGGCGATTCATATGTTGTCTCAAACCGGGGAAGGGGATGGCGAATCAAAACGGCCATCTCTCTCGGACGCACGCTCTCGAGAACGGAAAATGAAGGACAGAGACTGTGCGTCTCGCCTCCCCGTCCGGCGGACCCATAAATCGCCGGCGATCGGCTAGGCCGGACTTTGGATGGGTTTCCGGCGCTCCTCCTTCGCGATTATGCATTTAACCGAGGACCTCGGTTAGAAAATCGGGTCCATGTGAATCGTCAGAGTAATTCCACGGCCCAAATATTAAAGGAATACCGCGTCATTAATTGTTAAAACTTTTCAAGTGGCCGAATTGCTCTGAAATACGGTGCAATGAGACTCCGTATCAAGACGTTTGAAATAACATCCCGAATAATGCCCGCCCGCTCTTAAATTGGAATCATTAAATTCTTCCACTTTATGCGACAAATGGTTCTTCATGAATACAAAAATACTTGTAAAAAACGTGAATACGCCATTCAATTCATCATTTAATTGATAAGATAACCGATTCGTTAAACCGTGCATTTATTTATTCATTAAAATGGTCAACTCATTATTTCCGCTTCAACTATTGCCATCGTCGATTACTCGCATGGATTCGCACTTGATCCCTGTAGAAGAGGAAACATTGCGTATCGAGGAGCGCGAGAGCGCATTTGAATTTTCCCGCTGTGTCATCTGGTCTCTTGACAGAAGAGCGTTACAACATGGAGTCCAGAGCGAGCGCGGGCGAGAGATCGGCGAATCGCGTGCCCTGTGGCCTCGAAGCATCGAGCAGGTGGATTTAGTCCCCTCGCCCCCCAACGGCAACCCTTGCTATGGCCATTTCTCTCATAGGCACGCTTTAGGCGGTATACTGTTAAAAAAAGTCATAAAGTTCATACACTTTTAGTACGCATTGTTGTAGTAAAATTACAAATTTGATGTCTTAACAGTGAATTAG